>NW_015161962.1:778688-795528 GCF_001447785.1 Gekko japonicus
AAGGCCGGGTGGGCCCCCCCCCCCCCCGGAGTGGTAGCACAGCCAAGAGATGGCTGCCCAATAACCATCATTGGCACCCAGGGACGTCTGGGAGGAGATGATCCCTCCACCCTCTGCCCCCCCCCACTCTGTTACATGACTGCAGCCCCTCCCCTCACACACGGGTTGCTCCACCGCGGTGCAGAGGGGCCGTCCGGGTTGGAATCCGGGGTCCCGATTCACAGGCTGCAGTTTCACATTTGGAGTCCACCTTCTGCAGTCTCAGCCCTGTAGCGAGGGACTTTTTTGGGAGGGGGCCATGGGGGGGCGGCCGCTAATTTAATCAAAAGTTCCAGGTAACCCTCTGGCGGTGGCAGCAGGCCACGCGCTCTCTCGGCCACTTCACCAGGCGGGTGGAGGTGGTCGAGGGAGGTGGTGGCAGCGGTGGCGGGCGTCCTCCTCCACCACCCCCTCGCCCAGCACGTCGCCTCCAGTCACAAAGGTCATGGAAGCCGGGAGGGAGCGCACACCGCGGGGGTGGCTCGGAGTGCAGGTAAAGGGCTGCCCCTCTGCGCCTTTGGCACGCGCTCTCTGCTGCTCCCTTAGAAAATCTCCCGTGGGGCTTGTTGGGGGGACTCGGGTGGCAGGGGGGGAGGCAGGTGGTTTTTAAAGCAGTACAGAGACCGGTCCTGTGGTTAAGAGAGGGTGGGTGGTGAGGAAGAGAAGCCAGCAGGAGCTGGCGGCTATTTGGCTGAGTTTAAAGGGGAGGGGAGTGTCGGAAGGTAGCTCTGGGGACGAAGGATTCCACTTCTCTGGAGTGCCCAAGGAGCTCAGTTGTCGGGCAGCCAGGTTGGAGGCAGCGCGGCGCGCAGGGGGAGAGTCGAGGCCCTTCGGGGACAGCCCGGGAGGGAGGTGGCCCAGAAGAAATGCGAGTGGGCGTTAGCGATGAGCCTGCTCAAGGGAGACCTTGAAGTCCAGCGTGGTGTAGCAGTGAAGAGGGGCAGATTTGAATCTGGAGAGCCAGGTCTGATTGCCCACTCCTCCTACTCCTCCTCCACCTGAAGTCTGCTGGATGACCTTGGGCCAGTCCCGGTTCCCTCCCAACTCTCTCAGCCCCACCTGCCTGACAAGGTGTCTGTGGTGGGGAGAGGAAGGGAAAGGCGATTGTAAGCTGCTCTGAGACTCCTCAGCGGGGTATCAGCCAGCTCTTCTTCAGAGCCCCCCGCCTACCTGTGGCCTCCACCATCCCTTCCAAGATGACCACGATCTCGAACTCGTCCTTCTTCAGCTGCTCCTTGGAGATCTCCCAGAAGGGGCTGTGCTCGCTGATCTCATGGCTGATGATGAGCGGGGAGACGAGGAAGAGGCGGTCGTCGCCCGTCTCGAAGCCCACGTTGATGTCTGTCTGGTTGAGGGGGATGAACTCCCCCTCCTGTGTCTGCTTGGACTTGATGAGCTTGGCCCGGATGGAGGCCTCCACGATGTGGGAGCTGCGCAGGTCGCCCACCCGGAACATGAGGCACAGGCGGTCGTCGCGCAGGGAGATGACGGCATGGGAGGAGAAGACCAGCGTCTCCGCCCGCTTGTTGGGCTGGGAGATCTTGACGAACATGCAGCCCACCATGAAGGCGTTGACCATGGAGCCCAGGATGGCCTGCAGGAGCAGGAGGACGATCCCCTCAGGGCACTGGTCCGTGATCACCCGGTAGCCGTAGCCGATGGTCGTCTCCGTCTCGATGGAGAAGAGGAAGGCGGAGACAAAGCCGTTCAGGTTCTTGACGCAGGGGGTCCACTCCTCCTCCCCCAGGTGGTCCAGGTCGCCCCGGCAGTAGGCGATGAACCACCAGATGAGGCCGAAGAAGAGCCAGGTGATGGCGTAGGCCAGGATGAAGACCAGCAGGCTGAAGCGCCACTTGAGGTCCACCAGGGTGGTGAAGATGTCCGTCAGGTAGCGGTAGGTCTCGATCACATTCCCATGCTGGACGTTGCACTTCCCGTCCTTCTCCACGTACCGCTGGCGCCCCCTCTTCTTCTCCGCCTTCTCTGGCTCCTCGCCGAGGCGCCGCAGGGCGGCCGGCTTAACCGGGTGGGAAGAGAGGGGTGGCTTGGACTCGGACACCGGGGTCTCGGGCACGGCGGAGAAAGCAGCATTCTCTTTGGCCATGTTAGCCTCCAGGGGCCCCGAGCCCCCGAACCGACGCCTGGCTGCCTGCGGGAAACACAAGCCGGGATGCAGGTTAATACGGTGGCAACGCTTTGGTGGGTGTCAGGCTGGGGCAGTTTGACCAACTGTACCTGCAGTATTCCCGCCTTACTGAATGATGCGCCTGTTGTATTTTACCCTTGCTGTAACCTTTTTTCCCTCTCTCCCCACACAGTTGTTATAATGCCCTTATCGCTTACGCTCGCCTGCCACCGCATGCCTAAGGGGGGAGTGAGTGTCTGTAGGAGTAGGGAGGCTAGCTTCAGTACATCTTCCATGCCGCCCCAAGAGGCATCTTTCACATGGGAAGGTGTCCTTGGAGAAGAGTCTTTGTTTGGCTAGTCGTGGACCGTATATCTCTCAGGGTCTGTGTAGTAAAGCTGACGTGTACGAATGGAATGTGAGACTGAAACTATATGCACCTTTCCCGCCTTTGCACCCCAGTTCTGACAAAGAGTTAGATCCCTGAACAGCTCATACCTTAAGAACATAAGAACATAAGAGACGCCAATGTTGGATCAGGCCAAAGGCCCATCCAGTCCAACACTCTGTGTCACACAGTGGCCAGAAATACCAGTGCCATCAGGAGGTCCAGCAGTGGGGCCAGGACATTAGAAGCCCTCCCACTGTTGACCCCCCCCCCGCACCAAGAAGACAGAGCATCACTTGCCCCAGAGCCCCTAGCTATACCTTGTGGCTAATAGCCACTGATGGACCTCTGCTCCATATGCTTATCTAATTCCCTTTTGAAGCCATCCATGCTTGTAGCACCCACCACTTCCTGTGGCAGTGAATTCCAAGTGTTAATCACTCTTTGGGTGAAGAAGTACTTCCTTTTATCCATTCTAACCCGACCGCTCTGCAGTTTCATGGAGTGCCCACGAGTTCTTGTATTGTGAGAAAGGGAGAAAAGTACCTCTTTCTCTACCTGCTCTTTCCCATGCATAATCTTATAAACCTCGATCATGTCACCCCTCAGTCGTCTTTTCTCCAAGCTAAAGAGCCCTAAGCGCTTTAACCTTTCCTCATAGGGAAAGTGTTCCAACCCTTTTATCATTCGAGTTGCCCTTTTCTGCACTTTTTCCAAAGCTATAATATCCTTTTTAAGGTGTGGTGACCAGAACTGCACACAGTATTCCAAATGAGGTCTCACCATTGATTTATATAGGGGCATTATTATATTGGCTGATCTGTTTTCAATACCCTTCCTAATAATCCCCAGCATAGCATTGGCCTTCTTTATTGCAGTCACACACTGTCTCGACATTTTCAGTGAGTTATCCACTACAACTCCAAGATCTCTCTCTTGCTCAGTCTCTGCCAGTTCAGACCCCATCAATGTGTATTTATATTTAGGATTTTTGGCTCCAATGTGCATCACCTTGCACTTGGCCACATTGAACCCCATTTGCCATGTTGACGCCCACTCGCCCATCCTTGACAGATCCCCTTGGAGTGCCTCACAATCCTCACTGGTTTTCACCACCCTGAACAACTTTGTATCATCCGCAAATTTAGCCACTTCACTGCTTACTCCCATCTCCAAATCATTAATGAACAAGTTAAAAAGCAGTGGACCAAGTACTGATCCCTGCGGTACCCCACTGCTTACCACCCTCCACTGAGAAAATTGCCCACCTACACTCACTCTCTGTTTTCTATGAACTAGCCAGTTTTTGATCCATAAAAGGACTTGTCCTTCTATCCCATGATTTTTGAGCTTACTTAGGAGCCTTTGATGAGGAACTTTATCAAAAGCTTTCTGGAAGTCAAGGTAAATAATATCTATTGGATCCCCCTTGTCCACATGTTTGTTCACCCCCTCAAAGAACACTAACAGGTTAGTGAGACAAGATCTTCCCTTACAGAAACCGTGCTGAGTCTGCCTCAATAGGTTTTGTTCATCTATGTGCCTACTAATTCTTTCCTTAATAATGGTTTCCACCAATTTACCCGGTATCGACGTCAGACTGACTGGCCTGTAATTTCCCGGATCTCCTCTGGAACCCTTTTTAAAGATGGGAGTGACATTAGCTACCTTCCAATCCTCAGGAATGGAGGCAGATTTTAAGGAAAGATTACATATCTTTGTCAGGAAACCTTCTAATAAAACTTGCACCCAGGAAAGTGCGTGTGAAGAGTGACTTGACTGGGGACCTGACAGTGGGCTTCCTCTCGTCCTGGCCCCCACAGCTGCTTGACCAACGGAGATGCCAGTCAGGGCAAACGGGTGGGTCCCCTTTGGATGCCTCTCTTCGTACCCTCAGCTCTCCCGCTGCTCCCAGATCCCCTGTTCCTCCCAGACCCACCCCCTGCCTGAGTAACCCACGGCCTCTCCCTGTCTCCCCTGCTGGAGAGTCTCAGTTCTCTCCCCAGCGACCCGGCAACATCTGCCTGGCCAGGAGCAGGCAACCTGGAGTCTGTGTGGTGACTGGACTTCCCTGTGGCCCCGCCATGCTGCGAGGAGCTCTGGGAATGTCTCTCTGCATTTCTTTATTTTCCCTGGCTCTGCTGGGCGGGGTGCTGCCCCACTCCCTGTTGCAGTTCAAGGTCTGGAGAGAAAAACTGAGGGGCCTGCACCAGTGTTCCCTCTAAGCTGAGTCGGCGTGAGCCAGCTCACAGTTTTTTAGCCTCCGGCTCACACATTTTTGTCGTAGCTCAGGGAGGCGGGCTCCAGAGCAGACTAATTTATCACAACATCAATGCCGGTAGCTCACAAAGCAGAATTTTTGCTCACAAGAATCCACAGCTAAGAGGGAGCATTGGACTTCACACAAATGGGGGGGGCTCCTGGGACTCAGTGTGCAGTGTTCCCTCTAACCTGAGTGAGTGTGAGCTAGCTCCCAGTTTTTTAGCCTCCGGCGCACACATTTTTGCCTTGGCTCAGGAAGGGAGGGCTCCAGAGCAAACTCATGTATGCAGCAGCCAAATCACCTGCTCACAGTTTGGATGCCGGTAGCTCACCAAGCAGAATTTTTTGCTCACAGGACTCTCCACAGCTTAGAGCAGTGATGGCGAACCTTTTAGAGACTGAGTGCCCAAACTGCAACCCAAAACCCACTTATTGATCGCAAAGTGCCAACACGGCAATTTAACCTGAATATTGAGGTTTTACTTTAGAAAAAACAACTCATATATTAACTTAAGATGATCCAAACAAAGTAAGGAAAGCAATCCCAAATGCTTTCATTTACTTAAAATTATTTGGCAGAGAATTCGACACTTTAATGATGGTCTGGGCCTGGTTGGGGCGATGGCACGTGTGCCCACAGAGAGGGCTCTGAGTGCCACCACTGGCACCCGTGCCATAGGTTCGCCACCACTGGCTTAGAGGGAGCCTGGGTCTGCATCCCGCCCCCGGAAGCAATAACACCATCCTTTTGGTCTGTTTGATTTTTGGTCCTTTGGAGGGAGGGGGGGGGTTGAATAGGATTGCCAACTCCAGGTTCAGAAATACCTGGACGTCTGAGAATGGCACCTAGACAAATGAGGGCTAGGGAGGGAAGGGACCTCCATAGAGTATAATCCCATGCAGCCCACCTTCGATAGCTGCCGTTTTCTCCAGGAGATGAGGAACAAAGGGGTCAGACAAACAAACAAACAAACAAGAGATTTATGTAATCTGGAGATCAGCTGTAATTGCCGGAGATCTCCAGCTCCCACCTGTAGGTTGGAAACCCTCGGGGGATCCCACTGTAATTAAAAAAAAAGAAACCCACAGGATTCCTGCCATTTCCTTTCTGGTGCCGACTCTCTCTCTCTCTCTCTCTCTCTCTCTCTCTCTCTCTCACACACACACACACACACACACACACACACACACACACACACCAGCAGCCTGTTTCCGGAGGACCACTGTGTGGCTGCCATGCCGGGATTTTTACCAAGCACCCCAGACAGGGGTGGACCTCGTGGTGAGCCAGGGCCCCACTGCTGGACCTCCGGAGGTCCCCTGGTATTTTTGGCCCCTGTGTGACACAGAGCATTGGACTGGACTCTCGGTCTGGGGCAAGGGATGCTCTGTATTCTTGTTGCATGGGGGGGCAACAGTGGGAGGGCTTCTAGTGTCCTGGCCCCACTGCTGGACCTCCTGAGGGCCCCTGGTATTTTTGGCCACTGTGTGACACAGAGTGTTGGACTAGATGGGCCATGGGCCTGATCCAACACTGGCTTCTCTTATGTTCTTATAGATAGGAACTCTCGGTCTGGGGCAAGGGATGCTCTGTCTTCTTGGTGCTGGGGGGGGGGCAACAGTGGGAGGGCTTCTAGTGTCCTGGCCCCACTGCTGGACCTCCTGATGGCACCTGGTATTTTTGGCCACTGTGTGACACAAAGTGTTGGACTAGGTGGGCCATTGGCCCGATCCAACACTGGCTTCACTTATGTTCTTGTGTCTGCGGCAAGGGATGCTCCGTATTCTTGGTGCTTGGGGGGGGGAACAGTGGGAGGGCTTCTAATGGCCTCCTGGCCCCACTGCTGGAC
Source organism: Gekko japonicus (assembly GCF_001447785.1). NCBI lineage: Eukaryota > Metazoa > Chordata > Lepidosauria > Squamata > Gekkonidae > Gekko > Gekko japonicus. The sequence continues at coordinate 785,353 of NW_015161962.1, forward strand.
CTCCTGATGGCCCCTGGTATTTCTGGCCCTTGTGTGACACAGAGTGTTGGACTGGATGGGCCTTTGGCCTGATCCAACATTGGCGTCTCTTATGTCCTTATGAATCACGAGATCCGGAGCATGCCCTCCTGCTTTCAAAACCTGACAGGAAACAATCAAATACCGTTGGCTGTCCGAGTGTCAAACATCAAAGGACATCGGCTCTCGACTCACAGAGGCCGGTTCCAGAATACTTTCAGCAGACCACCATCAAATGCTGCTGGGTTTTCTGCTGAGCACGACCACCCTAATGGCAGCTCCCTCTCCCCACAGTGGGCCCAGCTAAGGCAGCCTGCAGCTGGGGCTCTTGGCCTGGAGGGGGGGGGCAGTCTACTGCTATCTGAGGAATATAAAACATCACATTGGAAAGCGGGCACAAGTCACTTGTTCGGCAGACAGGATGCCCTTTATTGGAGGAAGAGCAAAGAGCAACTTCTAGCACCACCAGGGGGCAGCACTGCACGCATTTCAAACTGGGAGCCCAACAGCCCAGGCCAGAACCCCGACGCCGGCCCTGGCCATGGGAATCAGCTGGCCCAGAGGAGCTAGTTCCCTGACCCTGTTGGCTATGCAGTTGTGCAGCCAATGGCTGCCTTCCTCACTTCCTTAGGGATCCCTCCAATCTTCCAGAACATGTTCTTCAGGGGCTGATTAGGAAGTTAAAGAAGGGGCCAGGAGGGGGCCTGGTGGAGGGGCAGTGAGAAGTGGATTGGCTCACCAGCCACCGAGCCAGCAGGGAGAGGCGAGGAGCTCCTACCTAAGAACATCAGACGAGCCCTGCTGGATCAACTCAGTGAAGGTCCACATAGTCCAGCCTCCCGTCTCACACAGCAGCCAACCAGTCCCTCTGGAGGGCCAACAACAGAGCAGAGAGGCCAAGGCCTTCCCCTGAGAAAGACCTAAGAAGAGCCCTGCTGGGTCAGACCAGGGAGGGTCCAACTAGTCCAGCATCCCGTCTCACACAGTGGCCTCAACCAGTCCCTCTGGAGGGCCAACAGCCGGGCAGAGAGGCCGAGGCCTTCCCCTGAGAAGAACCTCAGAAGAGCCCTGCTGGGTCAGACCACTGAGTGTAATGTACTGGAAGTACTGGGCGATCCAACACTGAGGGTCCACGTAGTCCAGCCTCCTGTCTCATATAGTGGCCATCCAGTTCCTCTGGAGGGCCCACCACAGGGTAGAGAGGTCGAGGCCTTCCCCTGAGAACGTCAGAAGAGCCCTGCTGGGTCAGACCAGGGAGGGTCCATCCATTTAGTCCAGCCTCCTGTCTCACAAAGTGGCCAACCAGTTCCTCTGGAGGCCAAAGAACAGGTCATAGAGTGCCCTTCCCCTGAGAAGAACACCAGAAGAGCCCTGCTGGATCAGACCAGGGAGGGTCCATCCAGTCCAGCCTCCCATCTCACACAGTGGCCAGCCAGTTCCTCTGGAGGGCCAGCAACCAGGCAGAGAGGCCGAGGCCTTCCCCTGAGAAGAACCCCAAGAAGAGCCCTGCTGGATCAGACCAGTGAGGGTCCATCCAGTCCAGCCTCCTGTCTCACACAGGGGCCAGCCAGTTCCTCTGGAGGGTCAACAGCTGGGCAGAGAGGCCGAGGCCTTCCCCAGAGAAGGACACCAGAAGAGCCCTGCTGGGTCAGACCAGGGAGGGTCCATCTAGTCCAGCCTCCCGTCTCACACAGGGGCCAGCCAGTTCCTCTGGAGGGCCAACAGCCGGGCAGAGAGGCCGAGGCCTTCCCCTGAGGAGAACTTCAGAAGAGCCCAGCTGGGTCAGACCAGGGAGGGTCCCTCTAGTCCAGCCTCCCGTCTCACACAGGGGCCAGCCAGTTCCTCTGGAGGGCCAATAACAGGGCAGAGAGGCCGAGGCCTTCCCCTGAGGTGTAAGGCCAGCTATTCAAGCGCATGGCAGCAAACACACACAACAAAGGGCTCTGAGTCCCAAAAGCACAGATACATAGACATTTGAGCAATACTTCATAAGCACAACACATATAAAATGCAAATACAAGCCCACATGGTAACAGTCCAGCCTCCCGTCTCACACAGGGGCCAGCCAGTCCCTCTGGAGGGCCAACAGCCAGGCAGAGAGGCCGAGGCCTTCCCCTGAGAAGAACACCAGAAGAGCCCTGCTGGGTCAGACCAGTGAGGGTCCATCTAGTCCAGCCTCCTGTCTCTCACACAGTGGCCTCAACCAGTTCCTCTGGAGGGCCAACAACAGGGCAGAGAGGCCGAGGCCTTCCCCTGAGGAGAACACCAGAAGAGCCCTGCTGGGTCAGACCAGGGAGGGTCCACCTAGTCCAGCCTCCTGCCTCACACAGGGGCCAGCCAGTTCCTCTGGAGGGCCAATAACAGGGCAGAGAGGCCGAGGCCTTCCCCTGAGAAGAACCCCAGAAGAGCCCTGCTGGGTCAGACCAGGGAGGGTCCATCTGGTCCAGCCTCCTGCCTCACACAGGGGCCAGCCAGTTCCTCTGGAGGGCCAATAACAGGGCAGAGAGGCCGAGGCCTTCCCCTGAGAAGAACATCAGAAGAGCCCTGCTGGGTCAGACCAGGGAGGGTCCCTCCAGTCCAGCCTCCCGTCTCACACAGGGGCCAGCCAGTTCCTCTGGAGGGCCAATAACAGGGCAGAGAGGCCGAGGCCTTCCCCTGAGGTTGCCTCCTGGGATTCAGATGTTCAGTGAATGTGGAGGTTCTGCTCAGCCACCGTTGCTAGTAATCACTGACAGACCTCTCCTCCATGAATCTATCTAGTCCCCTTTCAAAGCTGTTTATTCCTGTGGCCATCACTACATCCTGTGGCAGCAAATTTCACATTTTAATTGCTCACCTGTGTTAAAGGAGTATTTCATTTTGTCTGTCCTGAACCTACTGCCCATCCGCTTCACGGGAAGCCCTCAAGCTCTAGTGTTTTGGGAGAGGGAGAAAAATTTCTCTCTGTCCGCTCTCTTCACCCCAGGCATAATTTTATAAACCTCTATCATGTCTCCCCTTAGCTGCCTCTTTTCTAAACGGAAAAGTCCCAGCATCGCAGAAACACAGAGGTAGACGGGATCCAAAGGGTCATCTAGTCCAACCCTCTTGTTGGGTATTACACGTTAAAAACACTTCAGTATATATGGGGTTAAATGTTTGTTTATGTTGTCACAGGAAGTCACATGTGTCTCATTTAACCAATGCTTGTTAGATGCTAGGAGCCCGGGAAAATTCTTCCTGATCTAGGAGTTTCATTGGAAGCAAAGTGTCAAAGTGTCTTTGCATTTTATGGCTTCTCTTCCTCTCTTTGTTTGCTGTTTTCAAGAAGAAGTACAGAAACCATTATCACCCTCTTCTAGTCTAGCCGTTGTAGTGTACAGATGTAGCTATTTAGCTCTGTTGTTATTTTCATCCCAGTTACCCTTTCCCTATGCTAGAATGTAGTAAAAACTTTATATTTCAAACACACATGGACTCTGGGTCTGAATTATTTTACTCTGGCATTGCTAAGCTATTTTATCTTTGCTGAATTACAAGTTTTAATTTTTCAAAAACTCCAACACCTCTACACAGTATAGGGAATTCACAACTCCCCCCCCTTCACCCAGTGACCCCTGCTCTAGGCCACCCCCCCTATATGGAAGGCCTGAGCACCAGGTCGTGACGTCATCAAATGTAGGCATAACATTCCCTGAACTCTGCAGTTTCCAGCTACTGTCACAAGTGTTTTAACTTGCAGTTTCTCATGTACCCAACAAGATATTCTCTTGATTCTTTCACTGCAGTATTCCAGACACTTCACACTAGCTTACAGTGTTACTGAGTTCAGTTTCCCTTGCATATTTGAGTGTATGTTTCGTATAATTTATAAGCATATATAGGGGAGAGTGGTGGATGTCTGTTGTATGATGGTATTGTCAAATAATACTAAGAGTTTAATAACTTCTGGTTTTCAGTATTACTTTGTATTTACCATTGACACAGCATGAGATAATAATATGCACAAACTCATACTTAGGTAAGACGTCTTCACATACAGTAAACTTCAATCATAATCTCCAGTTACCAAAAAGAACAGCTACACAGGGTATTGGGGGTGGTGTCCAGGCCCAGAGGAAGGCAAAAACCCTCAATGATCCCGGAGCCCATCTAGCTAGGCCTACCAGAAACCTTTTTGTTAACAAAAAAAGACAAGCCCAGCACTCTGATAACATGAAAAAGCTTTCTGGCTTCCTCTGGGCTTCTGTGGACTGGGCACCTGCACATTCTCTGCCCGGCAGGGAAGGAGAGAGGAAGAGGTTTCGAAGCTGGCGGCTGAAAGTGGAGATGGAGTTCTGGGTCCTCTGGGGGAGGGGGGGGCTCCCGCAAGGTGCCCTGGAGCTTTGCTTTTGGGCTGGAAACCCTGCAGGCTTTCATCATGACTTCTGTTTCCTCCTTCCCCCCCCAGTTGCGGCATATGGCGCATGAGAGGCAGAAGACTGAATGTCCTGGTGGCTCGTTCGTATGTGGGTAAACCAAACCGCCCTCATCGGTGCACTAAAATTGGATGTGAGGAGAGACTGCAGACACCGCTACGCCCCCGCCCCCCAGCACCTCTCCAAATAGCGCGTGCCACTTTCTGGCTTCACAGACTACTAGGCTGCGTGGACACCTCCTTGCATTGCAGGGCATGCTGTCCGCACCACACCAGCCTCGTGGGACCTCTACCAGGCACCCAAGGCCACGTGCGGATATTTTTAAAAAACCCAATCCACATAACTAGCTTTTAACTGACTGTGCATGTTCTTAATTGCCTCTGCTGCCCTGTTGCGCAGAGTGTACACAAACATGGAGAGACAGTCAGAGAAGTCCCCGGCTAGGCCTTAAAAGAGAAAGAAGCTTCCTTTGCTCATTTTGGGGGAACATCAGTTATCCAGACGATTTCCCTCTCACTGAGCTCTCGGGAAGGAAAGCAACCCATTAGTTTCGCAGGAACAAGAAGCGATTCCTCAAACAGCTCTGCTTGCAATGAATCGGGGTCCCTGTGTTTATGAGCCCCGCAGAAAGAACATTTTCCTGGGGGCCATGTTCCCTTCAGCCTGGTGTCTTGGTTAAGAGTGGAGGGCTCTAAGCTGGAAAACCGGGTTTGGTTCCCTACTCTTCTTCTTCCTCCTCCTCCTCCTCCTCCTCCTCCTTCTGTCTTGAACCCACTGCTGGAGGGTGGGGAAGGACCTAAGAGAAGCCGATGATGGATCAGGCCAGTGGCCCATCCAGTCCAACACTCTGGGTCACACAGTGGCCCCAAAACACCAGGAACCATAAGGAGGTCCAGCAGTGGGGCCAGGACAGCCTTCCCACTGCTGCCCCCCCAAGCACCAAGAATACAGAGCATCCCTTGCCCCAGCATGAAAGTTCCTATCTGTACCTTGTGGCTAATAGCCTCTGAGGGACCTCTGCTCTTAACATAAGAACATAAGAGAAGCCAATGTTGGATCAGGCCAAAGGCCTATCTAGTCCAACACTCTGTCACACGGTGGCCAGAAATACCAGGTGCCCTCAGGAGGTCCAGCAGTGGGGCCAGGACACTAGAAGCCCTCCCACTGTTGCCCCCCACCCCAAGCACCAAGAAGCCAGAGCATCCCTTGCCCCAGACCGAGAGTTCCAATCTATACCTTGTGGCTAAGAGCCACTGAGGGACCTCTGCTCTTAACATAAGAACGTAAGAGAAGCCAATGTTGGATCAGGCCAAAGGCCCATCTAGTCCAACACTCTGTATCACACAGTGGCCAAAAATACCAGGGGCCATCGGAAGGTCCAGCAGTGGGGCCAGGACACTAGAAGCCCTCCCACTGTTGCCCTCCCCCCCCAGCACCAAGAACACAGAGCATCCCTTGCCCCAGCCTGAGAGTTCCTATCTATACCTTGTGACTCATAGCCACCGATGGACCTCTGCTCTTAACATAAGAACGTAAGAGAAGCCAATGTTGGATCAGGCCAAAGGCCCATCTAGTCCAACACTCTGTATCACACAGTGGCCAAAAATACCAGGGGCCATCGGAAGGTCCAGCAGTGGGGCCAGGACACTAGAAGCCCTCCCACTGTTGCCCCCCCCCCCAAGCACCAAGAAGACAGAGCATCCCTTGCCCCAGACCGAGAGTTCCAATCTATACCTTGTGGCTAAGAGCCACTGAGGGACCTCTGCAGGCGGCTTTTCCCAAGATGAGAGAAGAGGCCTGGTAAAGTGCCAGGTCTAAACAGCTCACCTCTCTCCATTGACACAGAAAAGAGAGGAGCAGGGCCGGCCTGTCATAGACAATTTTTAGGCCTGTCCTTAAGAGGGGGTGCCCCCCAGCCTGCCCCCCGACCCTCCCTCGTCTAAACAGGGTAGTAAATCGCGGGCTGCTGCCCACCTTTCCAGGAGGGTGACCCACTTGCCCAAGGGGAACCGAAGGTGCCGTGGGGAGCAGCCTGGAACCAGCCCTGCCTGTGGCCGCCAGCGGGGGCGTTTCGCAATTGCAGGCTGCCCTCTCACCCCTGTTTAAAAATGTTAACCAGTTTAAAATTAGCAATTTCAAATTTTGTGTTTTTCATTCTTCTTAAAATGCATTGATGTTTGAAAATTGGTGGGCACATGGGGGGGCGCGCGCCAGAAGGTTGCCTTGCCTAGTGTGCAAAAAAACCTTGAGCCAGCCTTTGAGGTGCCCCTCCTGGCTTCCTGCACGGCATGTCCATGTCCCGGGGAAGGGGGCCTTTCTCCTGCGCAGGCACGCCCAGAACAGCAACCTTCGCCTCTTGCCTCTTCTGGCCTTGGAGGGGCTGCCCCCAGGCCCACCTCTGCTCCAGGGGGCAGGAAGGAGAGCGGCAGCTGATGCCTGGACAGCCAGCGTGGAGGGAAGGGCTCCCAGCTCTGGGTGGAGAAACATCTGGGGATTTTAGGGGTCGAGCCCGGGGAGGGCGGGGTTTGGGGAGGGAAGAGACCTCAACGAGGTAAAATGTGGTGGAATTTGCCCCCCAAAGCAGCCTCTTTCTTCAGGGGGAACTGATCCCTGTGGCCTGGAGATTAGTGGTAATGACGGGAGATCTCCAGGTGCCCCCTGGAGGTTGGCAATCTTAGTGTGGAGGGGGAGTCCACCTGCCCAGGCTCATGCGTGGCAGAAGCCATGAGGAGCAGGAGCAGCGAGGGGACACTCCCTTGACACCCCCCTGTAACGGCACCCAAAGCTCTGGGACTCTCTCCCCAGGGAGATCTGCCGGCCCCCCCTCCCACCTAACCAATTTTTTTGTATGTTTTGTATGTATTTGGTGGAGTGGTGAAGTGCGCGGACTCTAATCTGGGAGAACCGGGTTTGATTCCCCACTCCTCCTCCACTTGCAGCTGCTGGATGACCTTGGGCAAGCCGTAGTTCTGATAAGAGCTGTTCTTGAAAAAGAGCAGTTTCTGTCAGAGCTCTCTCAGTCCCACCTCCCTCCCAGGTTGTCTATTGTGGGAAGGGGAAGGGAAAGGAGTTTGTAAGCCGCTCTGAGACTCCAAGTGAAGGGTGGGATATAGATCGAATCTCCTCCTCCTCCTCCTCCTCCTCCTCCTTCTCTTCTTCTTCTCTGTTTTTAATTGTTTTAATGGTGTGTGTTTGGGAAGGGGCTGATTCTAATGGTTTTAAAACGTGATTTTATCACGTCTGTTTTAGAGTGTTTAGCCACTTTGGTGGCCCTCGCAAGGGCAGAACGGTGTAAATGAATAAAAGAAATTATGAATACTTGGTAAGGGGGCAGTGATGGGTGACATTTGACAGGGTGGAGAAAAGAAGAAGAAGAGAGGAGAAGAGATTGGGTTCATACCCTATGGCCCTTCACTACCCAGAGGAGCCTCAGAGCGGCTCACAAACTCCTTTCCCTTCCCCTCCCCACAACAGACACCCCCTGGGAGGTAGGTGGGGCTGAGAGAGCTCTGACAGAAATGTCTCTTTTTCAAGGACAGCTCTTATCAGAACTACGGCTTGCCCAAGGTCATCCAGCCAGGTGCGAGTGGAGGAGGAGTGGGGAATCAAACCCGGTTCTCCCAGATTAGAGTTCGCGCACTTAACCTCATTCTGAACTCTTCCTCTTTGTCAACTCTCTCTACCCCTATGCACACTTTTCTAAACCTCTGCCCTGTCCCCCCTTAGTTGTATAAGAACATTAGGAGAGCCCTGCTGGGTCAGACCAGGGAGGGTCCATCAAGTCCAGCTTTCTTTCCACTTGGCAGAACTGGGCTGTGCAGCCAGTGAAACCCCTCCAGGGAGGGCCAGCGAGAAAGGAAACACCCAGATGGCACGGCTAATTGAACGGCGTTTGCTTTATGGATGTTAATTGATTGATGGGACAGTTGCATGAGCGAAAAAGCGGCTGGCATCTGTCCATTAGTGGAGCCGAGCAAAGGCCCGAACGTCACTCCGGAACGGATCCTGTAGAGCTAGGGATGGGGCCCTGGCGAACGGGGTGTGTGTGTGTGTCACAGGCCCTCCCATTTCTGCAACAGGGGCAGCAGCATGCTTTGGGGTGGGGTGGGGCCCTCTTTGAATTATCTCCCCATCTTGCCTGGAAAAGGGTCCTGGAGAAACTGGCATTATGGTGGAGAGCATTACAGGCCGTGGGGAAAGGTGTGTGGATAATTACTTAAGACAAATCCAAAGTGTGTGGATAATTACTTAAGACAAATCCTGTAAGCTGATTTCACCACCCCTGCGTTCCTTCGGCTGGGCAGCCTCTCTCTCTCTCTCTCTCTCTCTCTCTCTCTCTCTCTCTCTCTCTCTCCAGAACCTCCATCTGCAGTGTGGGTAACATTTGGCCTTTCTTACAGGGCTGTTGTAAAGATTACTGAGATGTGCGATCAGGGGTCATTTCGTAGAGAAAGAGGTGCAGGGGCTCATTAGCATAACTCATCAGCATAACTTTTTTTGCATAGGCCATGCCCCCTGACATCACCGGAAGTGTGTCAGAAGGCAACACCCACCACTCAGGCGCCACTGGACTGTTTTGGATTGCTAGCTATTTTTTTTGGGGGGGGAACGCGTAGATCTGTCCTCGCAGAGGAGGGAGAGCTTGTACCTGAACAAAACTTGGTCTTAAAGGTGCCACTGGACTGTTTTGGACCGGGGGGGGGGCTCTACAGCTTACGTGGCTGCCTCTTGCTCTGACTGAGGGCTGCTGGGAGCAGGGGGTGGGGCTTGTTGCATGTGCCCGCCCCCTGGGCTCTTTACTGCCGGAGCTCCACTCCCGTGCGCTCCGGCAGCAAATGACCCCTGTGTGTGACTCTATAGGACTCCTGTTATAAATGCAGCCAGACTGTTGAGCAAAGCTCAGGGACGGAGAGCCGGCTGGGCATGCAGAATGTGCCCGGCCTTTCTGACTGAAGAATCTCAGGGTAGAAGGCGCTGGTAGTGACCCTCCTCTGCCTGGTGACTCCGGTGCCCCACTGCCAGTCAGAGCTGCCACGGTGGAGGGAGGAGGACCCAGAGCCTGACCCGGTGTCTGTGGGTGACCGGGACTCGCTGCCCAGCCGCTCTCCGGGACCCTGGTCAAGAGAGGGGTGAGGGTGGGAGGCGTGGCTGGACTCTGCCCTTGTCCCCGGGGAGAGGCCGAGGTCTTGTTCTGTGCTGCTCTGCAGGGCTAGACGAGATCTGGTGGGCTTCAGTGACCCGGGTGGGGGAGGGGAGATCCCAGTGGAGCACCTGAAGGACCCTCCCGACAGTAAGGGCCGTGGGGCGCTCCCTCTCCGGGGTCCTCGAGCCAAGACTGGTGGGAACGCACTGCCTAGAGCAAGGGTGAGACTAGATGGCCTCCGAGGAGCCCTCTGCGGAACTCAGGGCAAGGATTTGGCCCACTCTTACTTCTTAAAAAATGTCTCTGTGTTTGTGCATGCGTGTGCATGCACATGCGTGTGTGTAAGTGCGCCTGGAAGCCATGGCAACCTCTGGTATCTGACCCCTACTGGGGGCCTGGGGGATATTCCGAAAGGTGGCTGCCTCCCGACTGCTGGTATTCCTTGGAGGTCTGCCATGATCCAAGTCCTCGCCAGGGTCGGCCCTGCTTAGCTTCCAAGATCTGACAGGTGGGGCTTGGCCTGGGCTATCCGGGTCAGGGGAGGGGCACCCTTAGTTTTGATATTTATTTATCTATTTGTTAGATTTCTATCCCTCCCTCCCAACACAAAGCGGTTCA
>NW_015161962.1:795698-797132 GCF_001447785.1 Gekko japonicus
CCAAAACAGTCCAGTGGCCCCTTTAAGGCCACGTTTTATCCAGGTACAAGCTCTCCCTCCTCTGTGAGGACAGATCTGCATGTCCCCCCGCCCAATAGCTAGGAATCCAAAACAGCCCAGTGGAGCCTGAGCGGTGGGAGTTGCCTTCTGACACACTTCCAGTGATGTCAGGGGGTGTGGCATATGCAACTAAGTTATGCTAATGAGTTATGCTAATGAGCGCCTGCACCTCTTAAGAACATAAGAACATAAGAGAAGCCAATGTTGGATCAGGCAATGGCCCATCCAGTCCTACGCTCTGTGTCACACACTGGCCAAAAATACCAGGTGCCATCAGGTGGTCCAGCAGTGGGGCCAGGACACTAGGAGCCCTCCCACTGTTGACCCCCCCCCGTAGCAAGAATGCAGAGCATCCCTTGCCCCAGACTGAGAGTTTCTATCTATGCCTTGTGGCTAATAGCCATGGATGGACCTCTGCTCCATATGTCCATCCAATCCCCTCTTAAGAACATAAGAGAAGCCAATGTTGGATCAGGCCAAAGGCCCATCCAGTCCAACACTCTGTGTCACACACTGGCCAAAAATACCAGGTGCCATCAGGTGGTCCAGCAGTGGGGCCAGGACACTAGGAGCCCTCCCACTGTTGACCCCCCCCCCAAGCACCAAGAAGAAAGAGCATCACTTGCCCCAGACGTAAGAACATAAGAGAAGCCCATCTTGGAACGGACCAATGGCCCACCTAGTCCAACACTCTGTGTCACACAGTGGCCAAAAATATCAGGGGACCTCAGGAGGTCCACCAGTGGGCCCAGGACACTAGAAGCTTTTTCTACGACATGACCCCTGCGTAAAATACAACTCAATGAAACAGACGGGGCTCCTTGTGCAGGAGCCTTTCCCAGGAGGACGCTGCTCTCCTCCTCGTCCTCCTCCTCCGACTGCTGCCTGACGTGAACCGGGGCCTTCAGATGAGGCTGGACGAGCGACCCTCTGCGGCCTCAGCGCCCCCCCCCCCCCCGGGAGGCTCTCGGGCAAGGCGTGTCGCGGCTGTCTCGGAGCTCCAGGCCGGCTCCGGGCGAGAAGCAGCGCTGCCCTTGGCCTGGTCTCCAGCTCCCAAGGGAGCCCCCCCCCGCAGGACAGAGGGAAGTGCGGCTCCGCTAGCAGGGGGGGTGGCGGGCGAGGGCCTTCTCAGTGGCGGCCCCACAGTTCGGGAAGGGCCCTCCCAGGGAGGCGCGCCTGGCCCCCTCCTGTTCAATCCCACCTTGGTGGGCCTCTTCCCACCAGGTGGGCCTCTTCCAGCCGGGGGGGGGGGCACTACAGGGCCTGGACTCCCGGGTCCCAGCAACCAGGCCGCCGGAAGGGGACTCTTCACCGCTGGCGCTGGGGCCGCTCTTGGGCGGGGGGGGGTCTCTGCTCCGACCCTGCCCACCGGGG
>NW_015161962.1:797729-809890 GCF_001447785.1 Gekko japonicus
CGGGCGGGCGTTGGGGGCCTCAGCGGCGCCGCCGCGGCTCCTCCGGCTCGATGTGTCACCCCCGCGCGCGCGCGCGCACCCGCGCCCGGCCACGGACAGGCAAGGCAGGCAGGCAGGCAGGCAGGCAGGCGCGCTTCCCCGCCGTCGCCCCGGCAACCGCGAGGAGGAAGAGGAGGAGGAGGAGCAGCGACGGCAGCAGCCCGGCCGGAGGGGGCGGGGGGGGGCAACAGCCGGGCGCCCTCCCCTGCCACGCGGCTGCACCCAGCACCCAGTCTCGGCCGGGGGGGGGGGCGAAGGACGTGGACGGGACGGGGGAGGGCAGAGCTCCGAGAAGGAGGCCCCCTCCACTGGCGCCCTGGAAGTAGACCTGGGGGGAGGAGGGACCCCCGAGGATCTCCTGCCGCACCGAAGGGCCCAGGGAGAGGGGGAGGGCTTTCTTTCCCCCCGCCGGGAGATTTATATGTAAATGTGTCTGTGTGTCTACCTGAAGAGGGAAGCCCCCTCCCTTGTTCTCCCGCATCCTCTTCGCAAAGAGGAATTTCTCTGTGCAGTTTTTCAGTACGCCACAAGGTGGCGCGCTGTACGCCCTTTCGCCATTTCACTCTGGAGGGGGGGGGGGTTGGTGTTGCTGTTCCGCACTACAGGGTGGCGCTCCAGCAGGAGGGCTGGGGAAGGCCTTGCCTCTGAGCACCTGGCCAGTTGCCAGGCTGGATCCAGTTTGGTGGTGAGGAACAACCTCACTTTCCCTAACCCACTTCCCCACACTCCTTCCCAGTTTGGTGGTGTGGTCAAGTGTGCAGACTCTAATCTGGGAAACCCTGCTTAGCTTCCGGGATCTGATGAGATTGGGCTGGCCTGGGCCATCCAGGTCAGGTGGCCCGTTTCTAGTGCTTTTAAAATGTGATTTCATCGTGTATGATTTAAATTGATAGCCGCCTTGGGGGCCCTTGTAAGGGCAGAAAGGAGGGATATAAATGCTGCAGATAAATAAATAAACTGATAAACTCATTTGAATGGTGAACGAGCTTGAGAGGGACTCTGACGAGGCAGCCTAGAAATTTCCCACGCCAAGGAAGAAAGAGCCCAGAAGTGAGCAAGGGTTGAGGGTTGATTTCTTTTAGGATTGACTGATTTGTTCTTCTTTCAGCCCAAGGTACTGCTCCATATGCTTATCCAATTCCCTCTGGAAGCTGTCCCTGCTTGTAGCTGCCACCACCTCCTGTGGCAGTGAATTCCATGTGTTAATCACTCTTTGGGTGAAGAAGGACTTCCTTTTATCTGTTCTAACCGGACCGCTCAGCAATTTCATGGAGTGCCCACAAGGAGTTCTTGTATTGTGAGAAAGGGAGAAAAGCGCCCCATCCGCCCCTTTCCCCCACAGCCCCTTGGAGCTTCTGAGAATCTCCCCCCAGCACAGGGAAAGTTTCTGCACTGCAAATTTGGCTGCTGCAACCCGGCCTACTTCCGCACACACACAATCAATGTTCACTGAAAGCTGCGGAGTCCTGTGAGCAAAGATTCTCCTTTGTGAGCTTCGGGCGTTAAAGTTGTGAGCGAGTGATTGGGCTGCTGCATGAATTAGTTTGCTCCGGAGCCACATCCTTCTTGAGCTAAGACAAAAATGTGTGAGCCAGAGGCTAAAAAACTGTGAGCTAGCTCACACTCACTCAGCTTAGAGGGAACACTGCACACAATGGGGTTAAGCAAGGGGCCAGTCCTCCAGCCAGGGACTGGAAGCTGACCACCACAGCTGCCCCCCACAGTCGCAGGGATCCCAGCAGGGCGGCCACTTAGTTCGTTGTTCTGCTGCTGCAAAACCACAAAGGCATCTTGTGTCACCTCAAAGGCCCCCCGGGGGCAGCGGGCTGGAAGTGTTCCTGTGGCTGATGGAGCAGGTGCTACCCCTGGAGGGGCCGGCTGCAATAAATCTCTTGGGAGGCGAGGGGGAGACAGAGCAGTGGAGGAGAGGACTTACAATAATGGGTTTAAACTACAGGCAGAGAGATACCAGCTGGATCTTAGGGGGTGGGGTAATCTACAGAGAGTTGTTCAGCAGTGGAATGGGCTGCCTGGGGAGGTGGTGAGCTCCCCCTCCCTGGAAGTCTTGCCAGGGATGCTCTAGGCCAGGGGCATCGAACTCGTTTGTTATGAGGGCCGGATCTGACATAAATGAGACCTTGCTGGGCTGGGTCGTGTGTGTCATAAAATGTAATGCCAGGTAGCGGAGATATAAACTTTATAAAGGACACAAACACAAAGGGGTTTTTTTTATACTTAAAATAAAAACATGCTTAAAACATGAGCACTCTTGCAATATTTTGTTTATTTAACAGTGTCCGATAACTGACACCTCTTGCTCTGAATTATCGCATCGAAATGTCTGTGCCGTTGCAATCTTGAGTATGCTGTTCAGGTGTGTATCTGTAAGCTGCAAACCTGCGATGACGCTGCAGCAGCAGAACTGGAAGAAGAAGCGGAAGACAGCCAGTTCCACTGTGGGCCTGATAGAAGCCCTCCGGGGGCCTGATCTGGCTCCCGGGCCGCATGTCTGACACCCCTGCTCTAGGCAGATCGTGCCTTGTGTGGCCCCTTCCAGCTCTTGGGATTCTATGATTCCCACGGGGCAACAGACCCTGCCCTGGTCCCTGCTAAGTTCTAAGGCTCCAGAGAGCCACTGAGGCATGGGGAAGGGGTGTGTGTGTGTGTGTGTGTGTGTGTGTGTGTTTCCAGTCTGCCTGCCCCTGTTCTGGTTTGGGTCCTTGTCCTGGGTCCAGGCCCTGGGAACCCTCGTCCCTCGTCCTCTGCTCTGAGATTCCCCCTTCTCTCCTCCAGGGAGGGTTTGCCTTCTTCACCTCTACCAGTCCGAAGACTGAGTGGACTCCAGTCTGGGAGAACCAGGTTTGATTCCCTGCTCCTCCACTTGCACCTGCTGGGTGACCTTGGGCAAGCCGTAGTTCTGTCAGAGCTGTTCTCGAAAAAGAGCCGTTTCTGTCAGAGCTCTTTCAGTCCCACCTACCCCACAGGGTGTCTGTTGTCTAATCTGGGAGAACCGGGTCTGATTCCCCACTCCTCCACTTGCACCTGGCTGCATGACCTTGGGCAAGCCTTGGTTCTGATAAGAGCTGTCCTTTGAAAAAGAGCCGTTTCTGTCAAGAGCTCTCTCAGCCCCACCTACCTCACAGGAGGGTGTCTGTCATGGGGAGGGGAAGGGAAAGGAGTCTGTCAGCCGCTCTGGGACTCCTTTGGGTGGTGAAGGGCCATGGGGTATAAATCCAATCTCTTCTTCTACTTCTTTTCCTCCATGCCCTTAAGACCTACATGGAACTGCTGAGAGAAGGCAGATGAACACGCATGTGAACATGAAGCCGCCTTCCACTGAATCAGACTTCCCCTCTGCCCTGGTCCATCAAGGTCTCCATTACCAGAGGCCTTTGGCATCCCCTCCTGCCTGGTCCTGTTAATTGGAGATGCTCCCCCCCCCAACCCCACCCTCCGGTGTCGTGGTGTAGAGCCAGTCCGGTGTAGTGGTTAAGAGCACAGACTCCAATCTGGGAGAACCGGGTTTGATTACCCACTCCTCCTCCACTTGCACCTGGCTGGATGACCTTAGGCAAGCCACAGTTCTGACAAGAGCTGTCCTCGAAAAAGAGCCGTTTCTGTCAAGAGCTCTCTCAGCCCCACCGGCCTCTTCTTCAAAACCCACCTCTGTATGTCTTCTGCTCTGACCTGGATGGCCCCAGGCTAGCCTGATCTAATCAGACCTCAGAAGCTAAGCAGGATCAGCCCTGGTTAGGACTTGGGTGGGAGACCTCCAAGGAAGTCCAGGGTCGCTATGCAGAGGCAGGCCACGGCTGCAATGTCTCTTATTATAGCGGTGCAGCCGTACTCACAAGCACAACACAGTTCAGGTCCACGACCTCCTTTATTCAATAGTTTCCTCAATACAAGATAAGCCCCGACCTGCAGGGAAGAAGGAGAGAGGGAGGAGTGGCTCTCTCAATCCTTTTCAGGTGTATAGAAACAATACAACTTGATCTTAAGGAGATATACACCACAATGGCAAAGCCACCTCTGAACCTCTCTTGCCTTGGAAACTCCACAGGGTCACCCTAACTCAGCTGTGACCGGACGGTCCTTCCCACCACCCAAATCAGCTCCCCCTCACACACATACATCATTAAAATGATTTAAAAATAGAGTTAAAATACAGACAGATGATAAAACACGTCAATTAGAACACCGGTTAGGAAGGAGGGAATGCCAAACGAAACAGAAAAGTCTTCACCCGCTGGTGGAAGACGGCAACAGGAGGGGGCGGATGAATCTTCCTGGGGAGACGGTTCCTGAGATGTAGAATCACCAGGCCATTGGAACATCGTGGATGAGGAAGGCCCGCAACAACTGGTACTTCAGTACCTGGACCCAGGTGGGAATGGCTGATGGAATAGTGAGTGGCCTCTCCTTTAGACGGCAGGAACCACCTTCCCAATGCCAGGAGCACTTTCGCAGGGTGGGGCGGGGCATGGCAGGCTGCCTCTCTCTGGGGGCCTTCCAGCAGAGACTGCCCATCCATGGCTCAGGGGTGCTCTGCCTTCGGACTCCCTGTATGGAGGAGGGGGTTGCACCCAATGTCTCCCAGGGCCCTAGCTAGGACTCCACGGTTCTAAGGGTGGAGCACCCCCACCCCATCCCCCAACTCTCTGACAGGAGAACTGGGAAAGGCCTTTCTCTCTTCCAGGCCTTGCTCAGATTCCACTCATTGGAGGAGACCATGCTGAGTGAGAAGGAGCTGGGATCCAAGTCAGTTCTGGGTAGATGCCAGTGAATTTTGGCCTTCCTGCACTCTCAGTGCAGTGGGTAAGAACATAAGAGAAGCCAATGTTGGATCAGGCCAATGGCCCATCTAGTCCAACACTCTGTCTCACACAGTGGCCAGAAATACCAGGTGCCCTCAGGAGGTCCACCAGTGGGGCCAGGACACTAGAAGCCCTCCCACTGTTCCCCCCCCCAAGCACCAAGAATACAGAGCATCACTTGCCCCAGACATAAGAACATAAGAGAAGCAAGTGTTGGATCAGGCCAATGGCCCATCCAGTCCAACACTCTGTGTCACCCAGTGGCCAAAAATACCAGGTGCCCTCAGGAGGTCCAGCAGCGGGGCCAGGACACCAGAAGCCCTCCCACTGTTGCCCCCCCCAGCACCAAGAATACAGAGCATCCCTTGCCCCAGACTGAGAGCTCCTATCTATACCTTGTGGCTCATAGCCTCTGTTCCATATGCTTATCTAATTCCCTCTTGAAGCTGTCATTGCTTGTAGCCGCTGCCACCTCCTGTGGCAGTGAATTCCATGCGTTAATCACTCTTTGGGAGGAGGAGGAGAAGGAGAAGGAGAAGGAGAAGGAGAAGGAGAAGGAGAAGGAGAAGGAGAAGAAGAAGAAGAAGAAGAAGAAGAAGAAGAAGAAGAAGAAGAAGAAGAAGAAGAAGAAGAAGAAGAAGAAGAAGAAGAAGAAGAAGAAGAAGAAAAGAGATTGGATTTCTACCCCACCCTTCACTACCCAAAGGAGTCTATGATCAGTTTACAAACTCCTTTCCCTTCCCCTCCCCACAACAGACACCCTGTGAGGTAGGCGGGGCTGAGAGAGCTCTTGACAGAAACTGCTCTTTTTCAAGAACAGCTGTGCCAGAACTATGGCTTGCCCAAGGTCATCCAGCCAGGTGCAAGAGGAAGAGTGGGGAATCAAACCCGGTTCTCCCAGATTAGAGTCCACGCACTTAACTACTACACTACACCAAACTGAAGAAGTACTTGATTTTATCTGTTCCCGACCGCTCAGCAATTTCATGGAGCGCCCACGAATTCTTGTATTGTGAGAAAGGGAGAAAAGTACAGCAGATGCACCAGCAGTGGCTAGGGATATCCGGGTTCAGATCTGTGGGGGAGCTTGGGCCAGTTGCTTCTCCCCGTGGAGTCTGCCTCTGCAGGGACAGCCATGGCTGCCACTTGGGAGAAGGGGGGCCAAGTGGGCGATGGCAAGAGAAATGGACGGCAGGATGTCCACTCCCTCCCTTTGCTTGCAAACCACTGGGTTCCTGGGGACCAAGATTTTGAACTTCCTGAACAGCTTCTGCCTGACCCCCTGGGCATGTTCTGAATCAATCATAGAATGTTAGAGCTGGAAGGGGTCTTGCAGGTCATCTAGTCCAACCCCCTGCACTCTGCAGGAGCACAGCCGAAAGATAGCCCTACTAGTAAAACAGTAAATCACCGTGTACAATTAAACAATATTTGTTGGTTTTGATATGCAATGTTTAGAATTCAATTATTAACAAAATTACAACAATAACACTACAATACACAATATAAAGCTTAGCAGTACATACAGAGTAATACAGTACTAGTTCCAGACAAACGACGGAGTTCTAGTACACTATCCGTTTGTGTGTCCTTCAGGTTTGTCATTCTGTAATTATTTCTTCATTAGAATGAAGTGCTCCTCCACATGCGGCTGCTGGATGGCCTTGGGCAAGCCATAGTTGTGACGAGCTGTCCTTGAAAAGGCAGTCCTCAAAAGAGCTCTCTCAGCCCCACCTACCTCACAGGGTGTCTGTTGTGGGAAGGGGAAGGAGTTTGTAAGCCGCTCTGAGACTCCGAGTGAAGGGCTGGGTATAGATCCAATCACCTCCTCCTCCTCCTAGTTCTGGGTCAATTCTTGCTTACGTGAAGTGGAGGGCCCAGCTGTGATTAGTTCTGCAGGCGAGGAGGGACAGAAAGTGACCTGGCTCCTTGGTCTGGTTCAGGGTTCTGAGTTATGAACTTGAATAGAGCTGGCCCAAGAGAAAAAAGTGTGGGTGGTGGGCTGGAGCCTGGACCAGCCCTTGCCGGAGAAATGGGGCTTTCCACCAGGACCACTCAGTCAAGCCTCCCCATCCAGAGAGGGTATACCTCTGCCTCTTGCTCAGGGGAGAGGCCAGCCGCCCTCCTGCCTTGGCTCGGAGGTTTTCAGAGGTCCCGGCCACTGCTGGCAAGTGGACCCTTCCCTCGACAGCACCCGGGTCATCTCAGCAGGGCCCTCTTGGGCAGCACCGGGCCAAGGGGACTAACCGGTGGCACCCCCACCACTGCTTGGCTCTGTGCCTGACCCAGTCCTCCCACAGAAGAGGGCCGCTCGTATGTCCGGCTTCGAGTGCAGGGGTGGGAGGAGGTGACATTTCCTGCCCTCCTTTTCAAACCTCCCCACAAAAAGGAAGTTCTTCTCTTAATCAAGATCCTCCCGAGTCGGATAAAGAGAAACTGCCCAGGCTGCGATGAGGCCCTTTCCTCCGACGCAGGGCCCTGGAGGCCGTCCAAGCGGCGAAGGTGGAACAAGGGCGGTTTTGTTCCTCTATGGAGGAGCACCGGAGAGGTGATGGGCTCAGCCCGTGGGGGCCTTTCCCGGTAAACCCCCCCCCCTCCACACCCACAGTCAGTCCAGAACGGGGGCAGCGAATGGCTCCCTTTGGATCCATTCGGATCGTGGAAGTTCCGGCGGCTGGCGGAGCTCAGCCGGTGATGCTTTTTGCAAGCACCTCAGGAGGGAGGCGGGAGAAACGCAGCCGGGCAGGGACACCACCCCCTATAGATGGAAAGCCTGAACACCAGGTCGTGATGTCATCAAAGGTAGTCATAACAGTCCCTGAACTCTGCAGTTGCCAACTACTTTCACAAGTGTTTTAACTTGCAGTTTCTCATGTACTCAACAAGATAGTCTCTTGATTCTTTCACTGCAGTATCCACACTAGCTTACAGTGTTACTGAGTTCAGTTTCCCTTGCATATTTGAGTGTATGTTTCGTATAATTTACAAGCATATAATAGGGGAAAGTGGTGGATGTCTGTTGTATGATGGTACTGTCAAATAATACTAAGAGTTTATTAACTTTTGATTTTCAGTAGTACTTTTCATCTACCATTGACACAGCATGAGATATTAATGTGTACAAACTCATACTTAGGTAAGACGTTTTCACATACAGTAAACTTCAATTATAAAAGAGCAGCCAGGAGCCCAAGGGTGCACAACAAGTTCATGGGTTATCGGAAATGTCTCTCCCAGCTTACAGGCAAACCCTCTAGCTGTTGTACAACACAAACTCCCTGGCTTTAAAGGCTGCTATTCTATTAGATTCTCCCCAAAAATGTACAGATATGATCCATTTGGGATCCTGCCTAATCTCCCTCCAATCTCTTGGTATTCCATTCCAAAACGAGGGGGGGGGACCCTGATTTTTGCAAGCGTCTCTTTTTTGCAAAGACCGGGGTGGGGGGAAGGGAGGGGAAAGGGAAGCTTCGGGGAATCACCACGTCCAGAGTCCTCCAAAAGCAAGCAAGATGAGTCCTCTTCCTTCCGAGAAAATAAAGATGGCCACTGTGCAAAAAACCCCACACAACCCCCCCCCCAAACCAACTCCAGAAAGCCTCCCTCGTTTTTGCAAAGAGAAAACCAGCCCTGGAGAAAGAGACCAACGTCGTCTTCTCCTGCTCGAGTCCGCCACACAGGGAATGTTATGACTACCCTGGTCGCCATTGCTGTGACGTCAGGACCTGGTGTTCAGGCTTTCCAATATAGGGGGTGGTGGCAGGGACAGGCTGGTGGGGTCTGGCACAGGGGCCCTGGGGGTGGAGGTCCCTCCGGGGCCTGAACGGGTGGGAGGGGTGCCCCTCAGATCTGCCTCCCTGAGCACCTGGAGTCCTGTGTCCAGTTCTGGGCACCACATTTGAGGAAGGATGTCAGCAAGCTCGAGTGTGTCCAGAAGAGGGCAACCAGGATGGGGAGAGGGTTGGGATCCAAGTCTTACGAGGAAAGGCTGAAAGAGTTGGGTCTGATTAGCCTGGGAAAGAGAAGGCTTAGAGGGGACAGGATTGCAGTCTTCAAGTATCTGAAGGGCCGTCATGTAGAAGATGGAGCAGATCTATTCTCTCTTGCTCCGGATTGCAAGACTAGATCGAATGGGTGGAAATCACAAGGGAGTCTGAAAAGTACTGAGACTTACTAGTGATTTCAGCTCTCACACTTTATTTCAGCTCAGAACAAGACAAGCTAACCAGCTCGCAGGCCGGTTTATATGTGCAACAACCCCGCACCCAGAACACCCCCCCACACAAGTGATTGGCTATTTACAGTGGCCGAGAGTTCCATAGGCTCTTGCCTGGGAGCCTAGCCTGCTGATAGGTGCCGGCTAGGATCTGCTTGTCCCATTGTTACTGTGAGCGAAGCTCGGCTGCTTTGCATGACCATGTGGTGAAATGGCCACACACGCGGTCTGGGATGGATACATTACAGAGTCGATATCGGCTAAATATCAGGAGAAACTTCCTGACTGTCAAGAGTGGTTGAGCAGTGGGACAGACTGCCTCAGGAGGTGGTGGATGCTCCTTCACTGGACGTTTCCAAGCGGAGGCTGGATGACCACCTTTCGGGTACGGTGCAGGGCTCTCTTTCGGCTGTGCTCCTGCAGCGTGCAGGGGGTTGGACTAGGTGACCTGCAAGGTCCCTTCCAACTCTAACATTCTATGATTCTATGATTCCACTCCCAGCTGGGTTCATGGAAGAAACTGCTACAGAACTATCTATTATTTATTTATTTCGATTTATATCCCACCTTGCCTGCACAGACAGGCTCAAGGCAGCGTTCGAAAGTTAAAATCCAATAAAACACAGATGCGAAAGCGCAATACTATAAATTACTATAAAATTTCACAACAACAGTATATATAAAAGTGCAGTTAAGTGCAGGTGGCTATTGCTGTAAAATGATCCAATGTAGCTAAGCCAGTATCCGAATTGTTCTAATGCCATTAGGACTTGAACCATGAGTCCACATGAGAGAGCCCCTGACTCAGAGTGTCTGAGGGGAACAGTCCATGTGCAAGGCAGGCAGAAGAACCTCAGAAGAGCCCTGCTGGGTCAGACCAGGGAGGGTCCCTCTAGTCCAGCCTCCCGTCTCTCACACAGGGGCCAGCCAGTTCCTCTGGAGGGCCAGCAACAGGGCAGAGAGGCCGAGGCCTTCCCCTGAGAAGAACATCAGAAGAGCCCTGCTGGGTCAGACCAGGGAGGGTCCCTCTAGTCCAGCCTCCCGTCTCTCACACAGGGGCCAGCCAGTTCCTCTGGAGGGCCAGCAACAGGGCAGAGAGGCCGAGGCCTTCCCCTGAGAAGAACATCAGAAGAGCCCTGCTGGGTCAGACCAGGGAGGGTCCCTCTAGTCCAGCCTCCCGTCTCTCACACAGGGGCCAGCCAGTTCCTCTGGAGGGCCAGCAACAGGGCAGAGAGGCCGAGGCCTTCCCCTGAGAAGAACATCAGAAGAGCCCTGCTGGGTCAGACCAGGGAGGGTCCCTCTAGTCCAGCCTCCCGTCTCTCACACAGGGGCCAGCCAGTTCCTCTGGAGGGCCAGCAACAGGGCAGAGAGGCCGAGGCCTTCCCCTGAGAAGAACATCAGAAGAGCCCTGCTGGGTCAGACCAGGGAGGGTCCATCTAGTTCAGCATCCCTGCCTCGCACAGTGGCCAACAAGAGGGCATAGAGGCCGAGGCCCTTCCCCTGATGCTGCCTCCTGGCTCTGGGATTCAGAGTTTTAGTGCCTCCAAACATGGTGGTTCCTCTCAGTCATCATGGCTGGTGGCCACAGATAGACCTCTCCTCCATGAATCTACCTGTTCCTCTTTTAAAGCTGTCTATTCCACTGGCCATCACTACATCTTCTGGCAGCAGATTCCACATTTTAATCACTCTCTGATTAATCAGAGAATGAAGGCAAGGAACCCGGAGACAAATGAGACCTTCTGGGTTTGCAGTGTTCCCTCTAAGCTGAGTCAGTGTGAGCTAGCTCACAGTTTTTTAGCCTCCGGCTCACACCTTTTTGTCTTAGCTCAGGGAGGATGGGGCTCCAGAGCAGACTAATTTATGCAGCAGCCCAATCGCTCGCTCACAGATTGAATGCCAGTGGCTCTCACAAAGTTAGAATTGTTACTCACAAGACTCCACAGCTGAGAGGGAACATTGGCAGGCTGAGTTTTTATCTGGCCCAGGACCAGTGTTCCCTCTAAGCTGAGTTAGCGTGAGCTAGCTCACAGTTTTTTAGCCTACAGCTCACACATTTTTGTCTTTGCTCAAGAAGGAAGGCTCCAGAGCAAACTAATTCATGCAGCTGCCAAATCGCTCGCTCACAACTTTAATGCCAATAGCTCACAAAGTAGAATTTTTGCTCACAAGACTCCGCAACTTAGAGGGAACATTGCGCCAGGACCCTTTTTAGCCCAGCGGCCTACCAGTTGTCCTGGAGGGCTCCCAGGGGAAGCAGAGGCCCAGGACTGGGGCCGGTTCACATCCGGGCGGAGAGGGCCAGCAGCCACCTAGAGCCACTTCCCCCTGGGCAGGCCTCTATCCTGCCATAGTGATGCAAATGTTGTCAAAGGGACTGCATAAGGGGTTTTTTGTGCAAGGCCAGTGGGCAGTTTGGGAGCTAGGCTCACGTATTGGCCACTGGTGTCCTGTTTCCAGGTTCCCTGGATGCTCTGGTCCCTGGGGGGGGGGGCACAAAGGCTGTTTCACAACCACTCCCACCAGGCAACAAGAGAGAAGAAGAATCCCCCAGCCAGTGAGGCAGGCAGACAGGAAACTTGGCAGGCAGCAGGACTCAGGTGTGACCCCCCCCCCCCCCCCCCCTCCCTTCCTTCCCCTTCACATTCACCATCTCAGCCGGGTCGACGCTTCTTCCCCCCTTTCCGAAAGGAACTTGCCCTTTCAGGCTGCTCGGTTCCCTCTCAGTGGCTGAAAGGGCCTCGGGTTTCAGGGCAGGGACGGCACAAAACAACCCGCATGGGATCCCGCCGGGACCGGAGGCAGATGAAGAGCTATCGAAAAGTCCCCAGTCACCAGACCCGCCTCTTGTCATTGGTGCCTCTGCAAAGGCCTCTTCTTCCAAGCCAAGGAGGATTCTGGGTAGGCGCGGTCGCTTCCCAGGACACTGCGGGTCGATTTCCCACCCTGGCTAATCTGCAGAAAGAGCGACATTCTGTGCATCACCTGGGCTGTCAGAAGTGAGAGGGATACATGACTCCACTTCTGCAATTCGGAACGGGAACCTTTTCTTCCTCTTCTTTTCCTATCAAGTCTCAGCCGATTTATGG
>NW_015161962.1:809918-813303 GCF_001447785.1 Gekko japonicus
TTTCGTGGCAAGAGGCATTCAGAGGGGGTAATCTGACTTGGTGTGACCTAAATCTGGCAAGCAAACAAGCATTTTGAGACAGGAGTTGCAGCATCTGAACACTCTTCCTACACGCTGGGAAAGGGGCTGCAGCAGCAACATGAATGTTTCAAATGTGGGAAGGTATGGGAAGCAGGCAAAATAGGCAATTCAAACGCCTCTTCTGGAAAGGATTATAAGAACATAAGAGAAGCCAGTGCTGGATCAGGCCAGTCGCCCATCCAGTCCAACACTCTGTGTCACACAGGGGCCAGAAATACCATCAGGTGCCCTCAGGAGGTCCAGCAGCGGGGCCAGAACTCCAGAACCCCCTCCCACTGTTGCCCCCCCAAGCATCCCTTGCCCTAGAGTCCCTATCAGTGTTCCCTCTAAGCTGAGTAAGTGAGAGCTAGCTCACAGTCTTTTAGCCTCCGGCTCACACATTTTTGTCTTAGCTCAGGAAGGATGTGGCTCCGGAGCAAACTAATTTATGCAGCGGCCAAACCGCTCGCTCACAGCTTTAGTGCCGGTTGCTCACCAAAGTAGAGTTTTTGCTCACAAGACTCCACAGCTTAGAGGGAACATTGGTCCCTATCTATACCTTGTGGCTAATATCCACTGATGGACCTCTGCTCCACATGCTTATCCAATTCCCTCTTGAAGCCGTCCATGCTTGTAGCCGCCGCCACCTCCTGTCGCAGTGAGTTCCATGTGTTCATCACTCTTTGGGTGAGGAAGGACTTCCTTTTATCCATTCTAACCTGACTGCTCAGCAATTTCACAGAGTGCCCACGAGTTCTTGTCTTGTGAGAAAGGGAGAAAAGGACTTCTTTCTCTACCTGCTCTGTCCCATGCATAATCTTATAAACCTCGATCATGTCACCCCTCAGCCGTTGTTTCTCCAAGCTAAAGAGCCCCAAGCGCTTTAACCTTTCCTCATAGGGAAAGTGTTCCAACCCTTTTATCATTTGAGTTGCCCTTTTCTGCACTTTTCCCAATGCTACAATATCCTTTTTGAGGTGTGGTGACCAGAACTGTACACAGTACTCCAAATGAGGTCGCACCACTGTCCACCGATTCATACAGGGGCATTATGATACTGGTTGATTTGTTTTCAGTTCCCTTACTAATAATCCCCAGCATACCGTTGGCCTTTTTTGTTGCAGTAAGGGGTCATTTCATAGAAAAAGAGGTGCAGGAGCTCATTAGCAAAACTTATTTGCATATGCCACACCCCCTGACATCACCGGAAGTGTGTCAGAAGGAAACACCCACCACTCAGGCTCAACTGGACTGTTTTGGATTGCTAGCTTTTTTGGGGGGGGAACATGCAGATCTGTCCTCGCAGAGGAGGGAGAGCTTGTACCTGAACAAAACTTGGTCTTAAAGGGGCCACTGGACTGTTTTGGACCGGGGGGCCGGGGGGGGGGGGCTCTGCAGCTTACCTGGCTGCTTCTTGCTTTGACTGAGGGCTGCTGGGAGCAGGGGGTGGGGCTCTTTACTGCTGGAGCTCCGCTCCTGTGCGCTCCTGCAGGAAATGACCCCTGGAGCCTGTCTTGAGTGCAGCAGTAAAAGCAGCCCAGGGGCCCGCTGGATGTCGGCCAGGGATGTCAGTTCACCCACTGCGGTGGTGGCATCTTAGGTGAGCTTGCACCCAGTACCTGGCATCACTGGGCCTTGGCCGCTCCCGGGCACCGGCAGCCCTCCCAGGCCGTGGCCCACCGAGAAATCTCCCGCTAATAGGCCGACCCACCTCTGACCTTGAGGCAGGAACTCTGATCCCTTTCAAAGCAGCTAGCGGGTTCCACGCCCCCTGGGCCGGTGGGCAGCCCAGGGCATGGGACCACAACAACCTCCTGAGAAGGGAAGGACCTTGGAATGAACGGGGCAAGAAGGAGGTGGCCTGCTGGCGGGAGCATCCCGGTGGTTGGGTATCGTAACTCTGCATGCGAGAGGATCTGGGAGTGAAAGGGTTAAGAGAATTCTCTCTCTCTCTCTCTGTCTCTCTCTCTCTCTCTCTCTCTCTCTCTCTCTCCTTCTCTCTCTCTCTCTCTCTCTGGTACACTTTGAGTTTGGTGTCATGGTTAAGTGCGCGGACTCTAATCTGGGAGTACTGGGTTTGATTCCCCCACCCCTCCACTCGCAGCTGCTGGATGACCTTGGGCAAGTCACAGTTCTGTCAGAGCTGTTCTCTCATGAGCAGTCCTCGAAAGAGCTCTCTCAGCCCCGCCTACCTCAGAGGGTGTCTGTTGTGGGGAGGGGAAGGGAAAGGAGTTTGTTAGCCGCTCTGAGACTCTGAGTGAAGGGCGGGGTATAAATCTCTTCTTCTTCTTCTGTTAGACGCTGAGCCTCTTGAGCCGTTGCTTGCCTTCTGTGTTTCGTCCTCTCTTCCCTCTCCTACCTGGGTGTGGAGCTGTAGCAAGTTAACCTTTCTGAAGTTAATCTGTTCACAATAAGTTACATTTTTCTCCAGACCAGTTTGGCTGGAGAACCTGGAGGTTTTTTGTCCTCTTCTGGGTGCGGGACAGCAGTCACCGGGGGGGGGGGGGGGGGATTTGGGAATTTCCTCCCTTGTGCAGGGGGTTCGACTAGATCATCCTAGAGGTCCCTTCCAACTCTATGATTCTATGAATATGTCATGTAATATGTGCTTCTATTTCTGTAAAAATTTTCTTGTTACCACTGGAATCATATCATCCTTGTAATTGGTTTGAACAGCATTTCCCCCTTAACTGGGAAATGCGGAGGATCGGGAATACTGCAGAAAGCTGCCGTGTTTCCAAGGCAAATGATATTTTTTTTACATTTAACCCAACAGGTTATTATGGGTTGAGAGTCTATCAGAAGCTTAGATTAAGTTTAATGTTTGAAAAGGACTTATAAGTCTTTGATTAGCAGATCGCCTTTGTGTTTTTTCATCTTTAAAAATTCTCCATTGTTCTTCTCCATGTTGCTGTGATAAGGATGTCTGAATCAAGCAGATATCTGGAGATCCCAAGCCGTCCTGCTGAGAACTATAGAAGCTGGCTTAAAAGATTTCATATACTCCTTGAGGCAAAAGGAGCTGCTGGAATCCTAGAGGATGAAAAACCAGCAGAGAAAGGCAAGCAACTGGACTCTGGGATAATAAAAAATGAGATTGCCAAGAACGTTACTATGGGTTCACTAGATGACAGCGAGACTTTCATGTCTGAAAATCCCCAGATAGCAAAAGAAACATTTAGGAGTCTAGAAGAGTATTTTGGATTTACTAGTATTAAACCACAAGGATTATGGAGAAGAGAACTTTGCAGAACAAGGTTACATAACAGAGAAAATTGTGGGAAATATATATATCTAAACTGAGGCAGGTGTTTGAACATCTAAA
>NW_015161962.1:813373-823635 GCF_001447785.1 Gekko japonicus
TTTTCCGTGTGTTTGTGTGAGTGTGCAGAGTCAAAGCGAAAAGAAAGACGCACAAACTTCCAGTCGGGCACTAAAAGAATTGTGGGAGGAATGCTCAAAACAGCTGATTGAATTTGAATCACTGAATGGCTCAAGTTACATTTCTAGAAAGAACTTGAAAGAGCAAGTCCCGCCCAGAGAACAGGAGACAAACCAATCGTTGCGTTGCTTTAATTGCGACAAAAAGGGGCCGCTTTGCAAAGGACTGTAGAAAGCCACCAGCTAAGGATAGTTTTTCCTAAGACGCACAGGAACAGCACACAAGCTATGAACAAGCAGAGAGGCAATTTTAAAAATCACAAGCACGGTGGTCCTGATGCAGCATACAAAGGGAAAATTCACTAATTGACCAGAAAAGCCTTATTTATGATGCTGCTGATTCAGAATCAAAATAGAGTAAGTGGCTAATAGTGGAGCGTTTAGTCACCCAGCACACACTGCAAAGATTTCTTTGATGAACTTAACGAAAGTGAGAAAGGAGAAATAAAAACGGTGAATGGTGAATGCATACAGATTCAAGGCATGGGTACTGGCACCTTATGCTGTAGCACAAAGATTTCCTAAATGAAGTTGGAGATGTCCTGTGCATACCTGAATCCAGGGGTCGTTTCGTAGAAAAAGAGCTAGGGGAACTCATTAGCATAACTCATTAGCATATGCCTCACCCACTGACATCACCGGAAGTGTGTCATAAGGCCACACCCCCTGACATCACTGGAAGCATGTCATAAGGCCACACACCCCGCCCCCAACGGTCCCGGCCGCCACCGCTGGCCTTGCAGCTCCACTGCCGAGCCCCATGAGGGGCCCGGCGGTGGACCTGCAAGGCCGGCGGGAGTGCAAGGAAGCCCCACAGGCAGGGGTGGGGAGAGGCAGGGAGGAAGCAACTTACCTTCCCTCTTCTCCTGCCTCCTCCTGGCTGAATGAGGGCTGGAAGCGGGGCGGACGGAAGCAGGGGGCGGGGCTTCATCATGTGCCCCGCCCCCCGTACCTCACCTGTGGGAACTGCGATCCCCCGTGATCACCCCAAAATGACCTCTGCCTGAATCAAACTGTAATTTATTGAGTGTGTCTGCATTAGGCAACAACAAAGCCTTTGGCAGATGTTTTGGAAATAAGAAATGCACGAATAGCAAAGACAATGTTGTATGTGCACAAGGTAACCAAAAGGGAAAAGTATATGAATTGAGTCTTGCAGGTGGACAGGGACACCTGGCACCTGAAAGGAAAGACGAAGAGAGCCTGGGACTGTGGCACAGACGCCTTAGGCATCGTGGCCCAAAGGTAATCCTTTAGGTGCTGGAGTTTCTTGGGGTACCTGCTGTTCTTTGCCTGACATGAGGCACAAGTTTTTGTTATCATCTGTTGCTGCCATTTACTGTTTTATTGTTTTATCGTGTGATGGTTTTATGTTGTAAGCTGCCTTGAGCCCTCTTGTGGGGTAGGGCAGGTATAAATAAATAAATAGCCCTAGACCTTCAGAGAGCCAGTTTGGTGTGGTGGTGAAGTGCACAGACTCTAATCTGGGAGAACCAGGTTTGATGCCCCACTCCTCCATTTGCACCTGCTCAGATGACCTTGGGCAAGCTGTAGTTCTGGCACAGCTGTTCTTGAAAAAGAGCAGTCTCTGTCAGAGCTCTCTCAGCCCCCACCGACCTCACTGGGTGTCTGTTGTGGGGCGGGGAAGGGAAAGGAGTTTGTGAGCCGCTCAGAGACTCCTTCAGGTAGTGAAGGGCGGGGTATAAATCCAATCTCCTCCTCCTCCTCCTCCTCTTCTTCTTCTTCTTCTTCTTCTTCTTCTTCTTCTTCTTCTTCTTCTTCTTCTTCTTCTTCTTCACGAGAGCCTTGCCAAAGGCATTAAGGGAAAGCCACGAGAGCAAAAGGAGTTCGACCCTCATTTCCACCCAGAACCGTGAAACATACTAGCAAGCTATTAGAGCTCATTCACAGGGATGTCCTTGGATCAGATCAAGACGGGTCGCTGCTGTTAGTCTGCAGCCGTAGAAAAGAGCACAGGGCCCCCTTCAAGACCAACCAGATTGGCGGCAGGGGAGGCACTTTCCTGAGGCACTGCTGGGGTATCTGAAGAAGTGAGCTCCTCGCCTGCCACCAATTTTGTTAGTCTTGAAGGTGCTGCTGGACGCTTATGTGTGACATCAAGTGGTGGAAACAGGTATCTTCTAATCTTTCTGCATGATTTCTCAAGGTACTCATTTGCATATCTGCTGAGGCAAGAGAGTGAAGTTCACAAATTCCTCAGGAGATACGTCGCTATGGTTTCTAACAAGTTTGGAAGAAAGCCTCAAATGCTACAGACGGAGGACAGTGGTGAGTTTTTATCACACTACACAACAAATCTTCTTGGCGGATAGACTCAGGTGGGGTCAGCCGTGCTGGTCTGAAGCAGTAGAACAAATTGAGAGTCTAGTCAGGCACCTCTAAGACCAACAAAGGTTTGTTGAAGCTATGAGCTTTTGTGTGCAGGCACACTTTTAAAAGCTCACACGAAAGCCCATTTGTTGTTATTCAGTCGCACAGTCGAGTGCGACTCTTCGCGACCCCATGGACCAGATCCTGCCAGGCCTTCCAGTCTTCTGCCGTCCTCTGAAGTTGGCTCAACTTCATGTTTGTTGCATCTATGACACTGTCCAACCATCTCATCCTTTGCCGTCCCCGTCTTCCTTGACCTTCAGTCTTTCCCAGCATCAGGGTCCTTCTCCAGTGAGGGCTCCTTTCTCATTGGGTGGCCAAAGGATTTGAGCTTCAGTTTCATTATCTGGCCTTCCAGGGAACAGTCAGGGTTGATTTCTTTTAGGATGGACTGGTTTGATCTCCTTGCAGTCCAAGGGACTCTCAAGAGTCTTCTCCAGCACCATAGTTCAAAAGAATCTATTCTTCGGCGCTCGGCCTTCCTTATAGTCCAACTCTCGCAGCCATACATGACTACTGGGAATACCATTGCTTGGACCATGCGTATTTTTGTTGGCAGGGTGATGTCTCTACTTTTTATCATGCTGTTTAGGTTCCCCATCGCTTTCCTCCCAAGGAGCAGGCGTCTTTTAATTTCATGGCTGCAGTCACAGTCTGCGGTGATTTGATGACTAGGGAGCCATGTACCTGATGTTATCTGCAGGTCGTCTTGAAGAAACAGGCTCTGAAGAACTGCTCTTCCAAAAGCAGCATCAGTTTTAGCACAGTGCATCACCACCAGGAACTTCTCAAAGGCACCCGAGAAACGGTGGGGCAAAGCAGTCCTGACTGCAAACCATCTCCAGAACAGACTGCCCACAAAAGGGAGCACACACACACACCCCTTACCAAACACGGCACAGCAAGGTGCCAGACATGGGACACATTAGACCAGGAGTGTCAAACATGCGGCCCGGGGGCCGGATTACGCCCCCCGGAGGGCTTCTATCAGGCCCACAGTGGGACTGGCTGTCTTCTGCTGCTTCTTCCAGTTCTGCTGCTGCTGTGTCATCGTGGGTTTGCAGCTTACAGAGACACCCCTGAACAGCATACTCAAGATTGCAACGGCACAGGCATTTTGATGCAATAATTCAGAGCCAAAAGGTGTCAGTTATCAGACACTGTTAAATAAACCAAATATTGCAAGAGCGCTAAAGTTTTAAGCATGTTTTTATTTTAAGTTAAAAAAACCTCTTTGTGTTTGTGTCCTTTATAAAGTTTATATCTCCGCTATCTGGCATTACATTTTATGACACACACGACCCAGCCCAGCAAGGTCTCATTTATGTCAGATCCGGCCCTCATAGCAAATGAGTTCGACACCCCTGCATTAGAGTATTTGGCTGCAAGGCTTTTGCGTTTGAACCCAAGGAGAAAAGACAACAACTAGATCCCAGAACAAGAGAAACTGTTTTTCTGGGATATGATTCTGGAAGTAATGGGTATAGAGTGCTGTCCTCAGTGGTTCACTCTGGCGAAACCCAAGCCAGTAGAGTAGGGACTGCATCATGTGACTCCGAAAAGCCAGGTGACCAGTATTGGCTCTTGGACCTTGAACCAGTGTGCAATGCTGAAGCATCAGAACAAGACACACAACCTGCGGAGGCAGATTCCGAAGCAATCGTGCCAGAGATTCAGAGCGCTACAAAACGGGAAGAGGAAGCAAGTGAGAATGAGAAGACAGGTGGACTGGACAGCTCTGGGACAGCAGATGAAAATCCAGGACCACTCCTCCGATGCTCATCGCCACCGAACAAAGGCATAGCAGCCTTGCGTTGGTCCTACGTTGCAAGGCTGGTTTTACCATCTGAACCTTCCACCTGGAAGGAAGTAAAATAGATGCCAGCAGCTCACGCCAGAAGGTGGAAGAAGGCAGCAAAGCTTGACGAAGCTGCCACCAGGAAAGAACCTTATTGGATGCAAGTGGGTGTTTAAGGTCAAACAAAATGCAGATGGACACGTGGAACGCTACAAAGCAAGATTAGTTGTTAAAAGGTTCTCACAAAAATATGGTCAGGGCTTTGATGAAATCTTTGCGCCAGTGAACATAAGAACATAAGAGATGCCAATGTTGGATCAGGCCAAAGGCCCATCCAGTCCAACACTCTGTGTCACACAGTGGCCAGAAATACCAGGTGCCATCAGCAGGTCCACCATTGCGGTGCTCATCTCCGTTTCCAAGCCGAAGAGCCAGCGCTGTCCAAAGACGTTTCCGTGGTCATGTGGTCGGCATGACTAAACACCAAGGCGCACGGAACGCTGTTACCTTCCCACCGAAGTGGTACCTATTTATCTAATTGCAATTTCTTGCTTTCGAACTGCTAGGTTGGCAGGAGCTGGAACTAGAGATGGGAGCTCACTCCATCATGCGGCACCCGGGTCTCGAACTGCTGAACTACTGACCTTCCACAGCCTGCAGTTCAGCGTCTTAACCACTTGAGTATACCTTGTGGCTAATAGCCACTGATGGACCTCTGCTCCATATGTTTATCCGATTCCCTCTTAAGAACATAAGAGAAGCCTATGTTGGATCAGGCCAAAGGCCCATCCAGTCCAACACTCTGTGTCACACAGTGGCCAGAAATACCAGGTGCCAGCAGCAGGTCCACCAGTGGGGTCAGGATATTAGAAGCCCTCCCACTGTTGACCCCCCCCCAAAGTACCAAGAATACAGAGCATCACTTGCCCCAGAGCCCCTATCTATAACTTGTGGCTAATAGCCACTGATGGACCTCTGCTCCATATGCTTATCTAATTCCCTGATTTATCATAGTTAATCTTAAAATCCTGAGATTGCACTGTACTTTTCAATGAGTTTTAATATTGTTTTAATAGAATACTTAGGATCTTTCAAATAGAATATAGCGTCATCAGCAAATAAACTCATTTTACAATTTTCTTTGTTGATTTCGATACCTCTAACCTCTCGGTTTTCTCTGACTGCATAGGCCAATAGGTCAAGGGACAATGCAAACAATATAGGGGATAGGGGATTCCCTTGGCGTGTACCTCTAGACAGATGAATATTATCAGACCTAAAATTATTAACTGAAATCTGTGCTACTGGATCTTCATAAATTGCTTTAATAGTATTAGTAAATGATGTACCAAAATTCATGAACTCAAGTAACCGCTGTAGATATTGGGGCTCTACCCAACTGTGGAGCTGCGGTGGCTCAAGTGGTTAAGACGCTGAACTGCAGGCTGTGGAAGGTCAGGAGTTCAGCGGTTCAAGACCGGGGTGCCGCAAGACAGGGTGAGCTCCTGTCTCTAGTTCCAGCTCCTGCCAACTTAGCAGTTCGAAAGCAAGAAATTGCAAGTAGATAAATAGGGACCACTTAGGTGGGAAGGTAACAGCGTTCAGTGCGCCTTGGTGTTTAGTCATGCCGGCCACATGACCACGGAAACGTCTTCGGACAGCGCTGGCTCTTCGGCTTTGAAACGGAGATGAGCACCGCAACCCTAGAGTCGGATTCGACTGGCTTTCGAGCAAGGGAACCTTTACCTTTACCTTACCCAACTGAAAGCCTTTTCTGCATCTACTGTATTGCCAAATTTATATTATTAGCTTTACAGAAATCAATAATATTAATTGTTTTCCTTATATTGTCAGTAGTAGAAGAAGAAGAAGAGAAGAAGAGATTGGATTTATACCACGCCCTTCACTTGGAGTCTCAGAGCAGCTTACAAACTCCTTTCCCTTCCCCTCCCCACAACAGACACCCTGTGAGGTGGGTGAGGCTGAGAGAGCTCTGAGAGGACTGCTCTTGAGAGAACAGCTCCGAAAGAACTTGTGACTCACCCAAGGTCACACCAACAGGTGCAAGTGGAGGAGTGGGTACTCAAACCTGGTTCTCCCAGATTAGAGTCCGCACACTTAACCACTACACCAAATCTGCTTCTGGGCATAAAGCCCGCTTGATCTTTATGTATATAATGATTTATTATTTGATTTAAACGATTGGCTAGAATTGTAGATAATATTTTGAAATCATGGTTTAGGACCAAAATAGGTCTATAGGAAGCAATTTATCTTTGTCAGCGTTAGGTATTACAATTACTCTGGCTTCTGTCCACAATTTAGGCATTGTGCCTGTATTTAAAACTTTATTAGACATTTGTAAAAGATGTTGTTCTATTTCGGGTTTGAATTTTTTATAGAACTCAGCTGGAATACCATCTAATCCTGGAGTTTTGTTGTTTTTCATTTTCGAAAGTGCTTCTGAAATTTCTTTGAGATTTATTTGTTGGTCTAAATATTGTCTATGTTCTTCAGATAGTTTGTTTTGGTATTTTATAGATTTAAGATAGTCTTGGATTCTCTCCACTTTTGGATTGGAGGAAGTATATAACTGTTTATAAAATGTTGAAAAAGCTGTGTTGATATGTTTTGATGTTATCTGTATTGCCCCTTCTGTATTTTTTATTGCATGTACCATAGTTGAAGAGGACTATACTTGAGCATTTTTATATATTTAGGGGTTTTAACTAAATATTTTTGTTTTAAAAACAATAATTGTCTTTGCACTTTTGAAGTTTCCAATAACTCTATTTTTTTTCTTTCTCGGTTTAATTTTTTAAGATTTTTTTTACCTCCAAATTCCATATGTTTTAATTCTAATTTCTTAATATTTACTTGTATTTCACTAATAACTTTTGTCTTTCTTTTTTTAGGGATGAAGATAAAGCTGTCATTTGTCCCCTCATGACTGCTTTAAAAGTGTCCCAGATATTGGAATGGGAAGCTTCACATTTAGAATTAAATCTAAAGTATTCATTAATTGAAGATTTTAAAGTTTTACAGATTTCTTTGTTTTGTAATAAAAGTTTGTTTAAACTCCACCTGAAGCCTTTTCCATAATTTTGTTTATTTTGAATTGAGCACGAAACCCATGCATGGTCAGAGATAGTGCAAGTACCAATATCTGCTGTTGAAATCTGATATATAAAGGTTTTAGTTGTTAATAAGTAATCTATGTGGGTATATACACTATGTCTGGGGGAGAAATATGTATATTGCTTCATGCCAGGATTGCGAATTCTCCATATATCACACAAATTATACAAATTCAAGATATCTTCTAATTCTGTTTTTTTAATGTTTCTTTTTACTATATGGCTTATGTGTTTTGTCCCATTGTGGGTCACATATATAATTAAGGTCACCTCCAATTAGAATTTGCTCGTGTTTAAATTCTAACAGCAATTGCAGAGTTCCCTTGAGAAAAGCTATCTGATCTACATTCGGTGCATATAGAGATGCTATGGTTAACGGAGTGCCCACTACTGTTCCCTTCACAAAAATATATCTCCCTCTAGGATCTTTCTTAATATGTTGGCATTGGAAAGGGACATTTTTCAATAGTAAAATAGCAGCTCCCCTGGATTTAGAAGATCCTGGAGCATGAAATTGCTGAGCAAACCACTTAGTTTTCAATATTGGTCCATCCACTGTTTTAAACGTGTTTCTTGTAGACAAAGAACGTTTACACGTTCTTTTGTCCAACAATTTGCTGTACGCTTTAATTTTATTTTATTATTAAGACCTCTTGCATTCCACGTTGCTAGTTGTAACCTTTGAGTCATGTAATTTTGTAGTTACTCTATGCCTAGACAAAAATAAAATAAAAATTAGGTACAATAATCTGCAGCCTTATGTGACAAAGAAAAAACAAATACTGGTACCCTTAACCAATAAAACTAAACTCTCTCTTCTACCTATTATAACAATTTCAGCACCCTTTACTTAACTCTTTTACCTTTGTACTCTCTTTTCTCTTTCTAGAACTCTTAACTAAAAACTTAACTCTACTTCCCAACTCATCCTGTATAATTTTCCTTGGCATGTAGGCTTATATAGATGGTTTTTCGATGTTTTAGGAGGAAAAGGGTCGGGAGCCTTTCAACTATGCATCCAGTATGCGCCGCTTGGCTCCGCCCTCCAGCCAGGAACTTTAGATTTGAAACTAAAATTGCCATCCACCAGTCATTCAAAATTAGCTGGTTACAAGGATGCAGATTGGGCAGGAGACAGCTTAGAGCAGGACTGTCGAACTCATTTGTTATGAAGGCCGGATCTGACATAAATGAGACCTTGTTGGGCCGGGCCATGCGTGTCATAAAATGTAATGCCAGGTAGCGGAGAGATAAACTTTATAAAGGACACAAACACAAAGAGTTTTTCTAACAAAATAAAAACATGCTTAAAACATTAGCACTCTTGCAATATTTTGTTTATTTAACAGTGTCTGATAACTGACACCTCTTGCTCTGAATTATTGCATCGAAATGTCTGTGCTGTTGCAATCTTGAGTATGCTGTTCAGGTGTGTATCTGTAAGCTGCAAACCTATGATGACGCAGCAGCAGCAGAACTGGAAGAAGAAGCAGAAGACAGCCAGTTCCACTGCGAGCCTGATAGAAGCCCTCCGTGGGCCTGATCTGGCCCCCAGGCCGCATGTTTGACACCCCTGGCCTAGACAATAAATCCAGAAGTAGGTATTTGTTCCTGTATGGAGGGGGGATCTCTTGGGCCAGTAAAAAGCAAACAGCTGTAAGTTTGTCTTCCACAGAGTCTGAATATATAGCATCTGCTGAAGCATGCAGAGAACTGTTGTGGCTAGACCAGTTACTAAAGGACTATGGTGTTAATGAGCAAAAGCCGATTCAACCTAAAGAAGACAAGCAGAGCTGCATTAAGATTTCTCAATCAGAAGAAAAAAAACGGCCGGAAACACTAAGCACGTTGGTGTGAAGTTTCACTTCGTGCGTGACCTAACGGAGAAGGGCATAATAGAGACTGAGGGGGCTGTTCCACAGAAGAGGTGGTGGCTGACACCCTAACCAAGCCTCTGTGAAGAGGCAGGTTTGAAAAAACCAAGAGATAAACTGAAAAATGAGAACGCACGCATGCAAAGTTAAGAAGGCGTGTTGGATATTGTAACTCTCCGAGCAAGAGAATCTGGAAGGGAAAGGGTTAAGAGAATTCTCTCACTTGCGTATACTTGGCTGTTGCCCCCCCCCCCATGGTTAGACGTTTGCCTTCTCCTCCTCCTCCTCCTTCCCCTCCCCCTCCTCCCCCCCTACCTGGGCTTGGAGCTGTAGCAAGTTAACCATTTTGAAGTTAATCTGTTCACAATAAGTTAAATGTATCTACATGAATATGTCACGTAAGATGTGCTTCTGTTTTTGTGTAAGTAAAAATTTCTTTCCCTTGTTACCATTGGAGTCAGATCATCTTTGTAATTTGTTTGAACAGCATTCTCTCTTTAACCGGGAAATGTGGAGGATCCGGGGACACCACAAAAAAGTTTCTGTGATGATAGAGGTATTTTTACATTTAACCCAATGCTGGTTTCCTTGCAGACTTTGCAGAGAAGGGCGGCGGCTGCATCTGTCCAGTGAGCTCTGGGGGCTTGCCTGCGATGGAATGGGGTGGGGTGGGTGGGGAGGGGGAAGCCTCTGCCATCCCACTGCTCTGCCAACAGCACTCCCTAGTGCGCCGAGGGCTCCCCGGGGCTTTCCAGTGGCTTGTCTGAGGGGTGCCCTCTGTGGAGATGGCGGCCTGCAGGGCCTGGATTGGGGCCACCCTACAAAACCTTCCAGGAAAGGGAGACAGCGTGGCAAAGGCCAGCTTCACAGGGGCTCTCTCAGACCAGAAGAAGAAGAAGAAGAAGAAGAAGAAGAAGAAGAAGAAGAAGAAGAAGAAGAAGAAGAAGAAGAAGAAGAAGAAGAAGAAGAAGAAGAAGAAGAAGA
>NW_015161962.1:823897-829335 GCF_001447785.1 Gekko japonicus
AGAGTGGGGAATCAAACCCGGTTCTCCCAGATTAGAGTCTGCGCACTTAACCACGAGACCAAATGAGCTCTCCTGTCAGATTTCTGCACAGCCAGGCCGAGACCTGTGGCCTCTCTGCAGCTTGGGGCTCTGGGCCCACGGTGGGTGCTGCCTTGTCGCGTCCAGGGGACCGTTCTTCCGTCTGCCCAGAGCTCGGGCTGCCACTCAAATCCGCCCCTCCCCGGCTGCTGTTGTTCTCCCCCCCCCCGCCCTTTCGCACAAAGTGCTTGTGGAGAAACCCAACCCCGTCCCCAGCAAGCCATTGCATTTCCACCTCATTAACTCCCCTCTAAAACTTTCACCCCACTCACTGCCCCTCCCGCCCTGTTCGCCTCCCACCTTCCCCTGTCAATCCTCTCTTCTCCCCCTCCCTCAGTTTGTTCTCCTTTCCCCCCTTCCCTTTCTTTCTTTCTTTCTTTCTTTCTTTCTTTCTTTCTTTCTTTCTTTCTTTCTTTCTTTCTTTCTTTCTTTCTTTCTTTCACACTCACTGGCGCCTCCCCCCTTCTTTCGCCAATTGTGCCAGCCGCCGGCCTCTTCTGATAGGCCCCGGAGGGCTGTCCATCACCTCCCTCGGCCGCCCCCTCCTTTTAAAAAATAATCCTTCCATTCACTTGAACTTGGACAAAGTTTAGTAAGAGGTGGAGAGAGAAAGAGGAGGCATAAGATCCATGGGGGGGACCAAGCCCTCCAGACCAGAGACTCTCTTGTGTGATGGTGGGCAGAGACGCCAACCGCCCTCCCGCCTGGGTCCCACAGCCGCTGCCCGCACGGCCCTTTGCCAGCGTCTGTGAGAAAGTTTGCAGGCAGTGAGAGAAGAGAGCCCGCTGTGGCTGGGTCAGTTCCGCCGCGAAGGGTCTGCTCCTCTTCACGCCTTCCCCGGACTCAAGGTAAGGAGATGACAGACAGCAGGATGGGGCCGGAGGTTGGGGTCGGGGGAGGCCGAGACTTCAGCAGGTGGCGGGTGGGCTTCCTCCAAATGCGGCACAGGGTCCCGTCAAGGATCTTGGCCACAGGAGCAGTCTTTGAGAGAGGACAGCAGACTGGGAGGGCAGACTGGGGCCGGGTGACTTCCCGCTTAGGAGGGGCCACAGGCTCCAGATCCTGCTGGATACCTCGTACCAAGGGAGCGGGCCCCGATAGGTCCTGGAAGGTGGGAGCTGAAACTGAACGAGGGCCAGGGCGGTTAGCAAAATGCCCGCGAGGCAAAAGTTATCTTCCGCCTCCTCCAGCCCCCCCCAGCCCCACCTGCGCCTCCCCTTCCAGCCACCCTCTCCCGAATCCTGCCCCACCCCTTGGGTCCCCTTTGTGGCTCCACCCCAGTGGGGGGGGGGACAGTCAGTGGGAGGGAGAGTCAGTGGGAGGGGACAGTGGGGGGGGGACAGTCAGTCGCGTGATGTGGGGGGACACGCCAGGCCTTCCGTGGCTGCTCCTGGCATGGGTCGGGACCTGACTCTGTGTCGGGATGGCCCCCCTCTACCAGTGGCGGGCCCTACCAGGGAGGCAGGAAGAGGGTGATTTGGACAGCAGGTGGAAGGGACAGGGGTCAGCTCATCGGGACGGGCTTCTGCTGGCTGGAATCTCGGCCGCTGCCATCCCTGATCCATGAAGCAGAGTCCTCAGAGGCCCCACCAGGACCAGCACTGTGCTTCCCGAGGGGCCCGGCCAGGCCAAGAGGGGGCTTTTCATTCCGAGGGACTCAGGAGAGAGGGGGGCGTCCGGCGAGAGTCTTGGAAATCCAGAGAGGTGGGGAGCAATGCTCCCTCTAAGGCTGTGGAGCAAAAATGCAACTTTGTGAGCTGCCGGCATTCAAGTGGCGAGCGAGCCATTGGGCTGCTGCATAAATCGGTGTGCTCTGGAGCCCCATCCTCCCTGAGCGGAGACAAGATTCTGTGAGCTGGAGGCTAAAAAACCGTGAGCTAGCTCACACTGACTCGGCTTAGAGGGAACCCTGGTGGGGAGTTTCCCCTGGGACGAGCCACCACGGCCTCCCCAAGTCCCGCCTTCGCAGCTTCCTCTGGATTTTGAGCACCTTCGTGCCAAATCGCTGTCCCGACTGCTGGGCTCTGCTAGAGACGAGCGGGCATCTTGTGGCTCCTTTGAGAGGAGCAAAGTTTCATGGCCCAGAAAGCCTCCCTGGGCGTCAAGTGCCGGGCTCAACGGCTCACCCACCGACGGAGGCCCCCTTGGGGCCTGGGGCCTTCTTCAGTGGGGTCCTCCTAGGAGGATTTCGGGGGGGGGGGTTGCTGACACACTCTGCCTCGGTTGTTCTGGCGTGCTTCTGGGGAGCCAGGGGGGTGCAGCAGTGAAAGTCGTGTCAGGCCATGACTTTGGGAGGCCCGGGTTCTAATCTCCACCAGTTTGGTGTCGTGGTGAAGTGTGCGGACTCTAATTGGGAAAACCGGGTTTGATTCCCCCCTCCTCCACTTGCACCTGCTGATGTGACCTTGGGTCAGTCACAAGCTCTGGCCCAGCTGTCCTTGAAAAAGAGCAGTTTTTGTCAGAGCTCTCTCAGTCCCACCCACCTCACAGGGGGTGTCTGTTGTGGGGAGGGGAAGGGAAAGGAGTTTGTCAGCCGCTCTGAGACAACTTTGGGTAGTGAAGGGCCATGGGGTATAAATCCAATCTCTTCTCTTCTTCTTCTTCCACTTGTGCCGTGCAAGGCCCACTGGGCGACCTTCAGACAGTCACTGGCAGCCTGACCTGCCTCACAGGGTTGTTGTGAGGATAGTCTGGAGGAGAGGACAGCAATGTCCGCTGCATTGGGATGCCATCGCGGAGAAAAGTGGGGTGCAGATGAAGTAAATGAGTCAATAAACGGAAGAATGACAGGGGACGGGACTGTCGGGAAGAGGAATGGGTGAAATCTCTCTCAACCTCTTCCAAAGCTCTGGGGGTTCTAGTAGGTGACTGAGAAACCGCCTCCATTTTGATACCCCCCATAACTCAGCAGGGTCTCTGCATCTTTGTGTGTGCGCTGTGTGGTCTGGCCCAAGTTGCTGCCGACTTATGAGGACCCTCTGCATGAATGACCTCCAGAAGGTCCCCTCCTTAAGAGCCTCGCTCAGGTCCTGCCAACGGAGGGAGGGCCCTCCTGGCTTCCTCGGCTGAGCCCGTCCAACTCCTGTTGGATCTTCCTCTTCATCTGCTCCCTTCCGCTTTTCCCAGGCGTTATGGTCTTTCCCCGTGACGCTTTATCTTCTCCTGATGTGACCAAAGTACGACAGCCTCAGTTTGGTCATTTTAGCTTTTAGAAGAAGAAGAAGAAGAAGAGATTGTGTTTATACTCCGCCTTTCACTACCCAAAGGAGTCTCAGAGCAGCTTACAAACGCCTTTCCCTTCCCCCTCCCCACAACAGACAGACACTCTGTGAAGTAGGTGGGGCTGAGAGAGCTCTGACAGAAACTGCTCTTTTTTCAAGAACAGCTCTGACAGAACTACGGCTTGCCCAAGGTCACACCAGCAGCTGCAAATGGAGGAGTGGGGAATCAAACCCGGTTCTCCCAGATTAGAGTCCGCGCACTTAACCACTGCACCAAACTGGCTTTAGGGAGAGTCCAGGCTGGATTTGATCTAGAACCCACTGATTTTTGTCTTTTTGGTGGTCTGCGAGATCTGTGATACTCTCCCAGGCATTTCTACATGCACAATCATGGAATGGAGGTAGCCTGTCAAGGGGGATTGCTTCCAAACACACACACACACACACACGCAGCCCTTCACTTCTGCACTTGTGCTGAGGAACTGTTTTCTGGCCATTTCCTGAAGATGTGGCTGAGGGCAAAGGATCCACAAGCAGCGCCCCAGACTGGGAAGGAGATTGTTTTTCCCACCCCGTTTTTGTGGGCTGCTGGGAGAACCCTCAGGCTCCTCTTCATCTCCTTGCAGGGGAAACGGGAGAGCTGCAGGGGCCTGGTATGCTTCACAGAACCAGAGGGATTAGCTGGTGCTCCCAGGGGCGACATCAGATGATATTAAAAGGGATTATTAGGAAGGGGAAGCAGGCAGCAAAGGCAGATGAAGAAGAAGAAGAAGAAGAAGAAGAAGAAGAAGAAGAAGAAGAAGAAGAAGAAGAAGAAGAAGAAGAAGAAGATGATTGGATTTATACCCCATGGCCCTTCACTCGGAGTCTCAGAGCGGCTTACAAACTCCTCTCCCTTCCCCTCCCCACAACAGACAGCCTGTGAGGTGGGTGGGACTGAGAGAGCTCTGACACAAACTGCTCTTTTTCAAGGACAGCTGTGCCAGAGCTTGTGACTGACCCAAGGTCACATCAGCAGGTGCAAGTGGAGGAGTGGGGAATCAAACCCGGTTCTCCCAGATTAGAGTCCGCGCACTTAACCACTACACCAAACTGGCTCTCCAGATGACAAAGAGGGGGCGAAACTTCAGGAAGTTGGGAGGGGGCATCGTAGGGATGCTAAGCCCACGGAACACCCTCCACGAGGGGTCCAAAGAAGGTCTGGGGAACAGGACCCCCGAGACAGGGGATGCAGCCACCAGTACTGGCGCCTCGAAGCAGCGCTCCCTCTCAGCTGCGGAGTCTTGTGAGCCAAAATTCTACTTTGTGAGCTACGGGCATTAAAGTTGTCAGCGAGGGATTGGACTGCTGCATACATTTGTTTGCTCTGGAGCCATCCTGCCTGGGCTAAGACAAAAATGTGTGAGCCGGAGGCTAGAAAACTGTGAGCTAGCTCACACTAACTCAGCTTAGAGGGAACACTGCCTGGAAGGCTGGAGGTGGTCTCCTAGGTCCCCTGAGAGCCCTGCTGGATCCAAATAGAAACAGATTCTCATTTGAACATGTACACAGAATCATAGAGTTGGAAGGGACCTCCAGGGTCATCTAGTCCAACCCTCTGCACAATGCAGGGAATTCACAAATCCCTCCCCCTCCACACCCCCAGTGACCGCTGCTCCACGCCCAGAAGATGACAAAAAAACCCCTCCAGGATTCCCAGCCTAACAGGCCTGGAGGAAAATTGCTTCCTGGCCCCAAAGTGGCGATCGGCATGCCCCTGGGCGTGTCTGAAAGGGCCACGAGAACTAAGCACTGCTGCAACCCTTCCTGCCCTCCCTCTCTCGTGATCTGCCCAAGTTCACAGAATCAAGTCTAAGTTCACAGAGTCTGTTTCAAGGATCGCACTAGCGGGTGCTGTACAATGTAAGGAGAAAATCAGAGCAGAGAAGTAGAAATCTTGCCTCTGGCAGGAGGATTCTCAGCCTGGTTGAGTTGTCTACAAGCAGGGGTCATTTAGTAGAAAAAGAGGTGCAGGAGCGCATTAGCATAACTCATTTGCATAACCTATCACCAGAAGTGTGTCAGAAGGCAACACCTGCCGCTCAGGCTCCACTGGACTGTTTTGGATTGCTAGCTATTGGGGGGGGGGGGGGGGCGGAG
>NW_015161962.1:829494-847597 GCF_001447785.1 Gekko japonicus
GGTGCCACTGGACTGTTTTGGACTGGGGGGCTCTGCAGCTTACCTGGCTGCTTCTTGCTCTGACTGAGG
The DNA here is from genome assembly GCF_001447785.1 of Gekko japonicus. Taxonomy (NCBI): domain Eukaryota; kingdom Metazoa; phylum Chordata; class Lepidosauria; order Squamata; family Gekkonidae; genus Gekko; species Gekko japonicus. Next base: position 829,564 of record NW_015161962.1, read on the forward strand.
GCTGCTGGGAGCAGGGGGTGGGGCTTGTTGCATGTGCCCGCCCCCTGGGCTCTTTACTGCCGGAGCTCCGCTCCTGTGCGCTCCTGCAGGAAATGACCCCTGTCTACAAGTAACCTCCAAAGTGCCCTGACCCGCGCAGGCTGGTCTGATCTGGTCAGATCTTGGAAGGTAAGCGGGGTCCGTGCTGGTTAGTATTTGGATGGCAGACCACCAAGAAGGTCCAGGGTCACCCACCACACAGAGGCAGGCCATCGTAAACCACCTCTCTAGGTCATTTGCCCTATCCTGGACCATCAGACCTTGGAAGACAAGCAGGGCCAGTCCTGATAAATACTTGGATGGGAGACCACCGAGATGGTCCAGGGTCACCACGCAGAGGCAGTCAATGGATAACACCACCTCCGTTTGCCTCTGGCCTTGGAAACACCATGAGGGGGTCACTGTGAGTCAGCTGCGGCTTGATGGCACTTCCCACCCCACCAACCTCCAGGGCCTTATTCCCAAAACAAAACTTGACAGGATCTCCAATGTTCCCTCCAAGCTGTAGAGTCCTGTGAGCCAAAATCCTACTTCATGGGCTACTGGCATTAAAGTTGTGAGCCAGTGATTTGGCTACTGCATCAATTAGTCTGCTCTGGAGCCCTCCTTCCTGAGCCAAGACAAAAATGTGTGAGCCGGGGGCTAAAAAACATCTTAGAGGGAACACAGCCTGTGACTCTTCTTGGTAGCTTGTAGCCTGCCATTCTGGTTGGTCCCTGAGGCGCTCCTGGACTGGAACCTAGTTGAAAAGAGTTGAGGTCTAGGAAAGGCTGCTATCTGATGGTTCTGCAGAATCTTCAGGGCTGCCCCAGAGCTGAGCAGGAAGAGGCCTCCATGGCCGGGTGAGCCCAAGAAGTGGGTGGAGGTCATTTGGAGCTCGTTTGACCACCTCCTCGCAAAGGGACGGACACGGTGTGTACTGAAGCTCCGGTCTTAATGCAGTCTTAGGGTGCATCAACAGAAGCCTTGTGTCCAGATCACGGGAGGTGGTCATTCCGCTCTATTCTGCTATGGTTGGCCCTCGCCTGGAGTCCTGTGGCCAGTTCAGGGCCCCACATTTGAGGAAGGATGTTGACAAGCTCGAGCGTGTCCAGAAGAGGGCAACCAGGATGGTGAGAGGGTTGGGATCCAAGTCTTATGAGGAAAGGCTGAAGGAGTTGGGTCTGTTTAGCCTGGGAAAGAGAAGGCTTAGAGGGGACACGACTGCAGTCTTCAAGTATTGGAAGGGCTGTCATGTAGAACATGGAGCAGATCTATTATCTCTTGCTCCGGATTGCAAGACTAGGTCTCATGGGTGGAAATTACAAGGGGGTCGTTACCGGCTAAATATCAGGAGAAACATCCTGACTGTAAGAGTGGTTGAGCAGTGGAACAGACTGCCTTGGGAGGTGGTAGATGCTCCTTCGCTGGACGTTTTCAGGCGGAGGCTGGATGACCCTCTTTCGGGGATGTTGTAGGGCTATCTTTTGGCTGTGCTCCTGCAGCGTGCAGGGGGTTGGACTAGATGTCCTGCAAGGTCCCAGTTCCAACTCTAACATTCTATGATTCTATGATCCACCTCATGGCGTGCTGGCCAACAGTGGGACAGGAAGGCTGGAGAAATAGCTGGATTTTTAAAAATAAAAAAACGGTTGGGGAAAGGAAAACCCAAGATCTCATGGAGGCCTTAAGAAGAGCCTGGACTGAGGGGGACCCCCCCCCTTTAGCTTTTGCTTAACAGCCAGCCTAGTGAAGGATTCTGGAGAACGCCAAGGCCCGCTCACTGGAGCGTTTTGTCTGGAGGGCTTTTGTTCCGGGGCTGTGCTCTGCAGCGGTGAGGGTCCCTGCTTTCCAAACCTGGGATAGTTATTCCGAAGCACCTGAAGAGGTCCCAGATATTTCTGCTACCTCTGTAAATTTAAAACACAGCGGAGATCTCCAGGAATTTTAGGACGAAGTTAAGAAGATTCTGCAAGTCGGAACTTAGTCTACCATGCTGGAGAAACAATGACCATAGATTGACAGGGATTGGAGGGTTGATTTGCGAGACCTGGGTTCAAATACTCACCTTGATATGTGGCTTGCTGTCAGTCATTCTTTCATCTGTTATGAAGGACACAAGGAGTGTTAACAGTCCTGTGTCAGTCACACTAGTCCCAGGTTCAGCCTCAGCATCTCCAATCAAAAAGGAACAGGCAGGGGTGATGGGGAAGACCTCCACCTGAGACCCTGGAGAGCTGTAAAGAGGTGCCATGGCTCTGTGGCAGAGCCTCTGCTTGGCATGCAGAAGGTCCCAGGTTCAATCCCCAGCATCTCCAGCTAAAAAGGACCAGGCAGGAGGTGATGGGAAAGACCTCCGCCTGAGACCCTGGAGAGCTATAAAGAGGGGCTGTGGCTCAGTGGCAGAGTATCTGCTTGGCATGCAGAAGGTCCCAGGTTCAATCCCCAGCATCTCCAGTTAAAAAGGACCAGGCAGGAAGAGATGGGAAAGACCTCCGCCTGAGACCCTGGAGAGCTGTAAAGAGGGGCTGTGGCTCAGTGGCAGAGCCTCTGCTTGGCATGCAGAAGGTCCCAGGTTCAATCACCGGCATCTCCAGTTAAAAAGGACTAGGCAGGAGGAGATGGGAAAGACCTCCGCCTGAGACCCTGGAGAGCTGTAAAGAGGGGCCATGGCTCAGTGGCAGAGCATCTGCTTGGCACGCAGAAGGTCTCAGGTTCAGTCCCCGGCATCTCCAGTTAAAAAGGACCAGGCAGGAGGTGATTGGAAAGACCTTCCACCTGAGACCCTGGAGAGCTGTAAAGAGGGGCTGTGGCTCAGTGGCAGAGCCTCTGCTTGGCATGCAGAAGGTCCCAGGTTCAATCACCGGCATCTCCAGTTAAAAAGGACCAGGCAGGAGGAGATGGGAAAGACCTCCGCCTGAGACCCTGGAGAGCTGCAAAGAGGGGCCGTGGCTCAGTGGAAGAGCACCTGCTTGGCATGCAGAAGGTCTTGGGTTCAGTCTCAGCATCTCCAGTTAAAAAGGACCAGGTAGGAGGTGATATGAAAGACCCCCACCTGAGACCCTGGAGAGCTGTAAAGAGGGGCCGTGGCTCAGTGGAAGAGCCTCTGCTTGGCATGCAGAAGGTCTCAGGTTCAATCCCCGGCATCCCCAGCTAAAAAGGACCAGGCGGCAGGTGATGGGAAAGACCTCCGCCTGAGACCCTGGAGAGCTGTAAAGAGGGGCTGTGGCTCAGTGGCAGAGCCTCTGCTTGGCATGCAGAAGGTCTCAGGCTCAATCCCCGGCATCCCCAGTTAAAAAGGACCAGGCAGAAGGTGATGGGAAAGACCCCCGTCTGAGACCCTGGAGAGCTGTCAAGAGGGGCCGTGGCTCAGTGGCAGAGCCTCTGCTTGGCGTGCAGAAGGTCCCAGGTTCAATCCCTGGCATCTCCAGTTAAGAAGGACCAGGCAGGAGGTGATGGGAAAGACCTTTCTCTGCCCAAGACCCTGGAGAGCCTCTGCCAGTCTGAGCAGACAAAGCTGACCGAGATGGTTCCACAGGTTTGACTCCACAGAGTCATCCAGCTTTGTGTGTCTGGGGTTCCCCCCGATTCCTGGGCACTCTGCGTCAGATTTGGATTATGGCTGTGGCATACGTGAGGACAAAGGGGGCGCCAGTCCTCCCCCCACCATGGTTCCAGGATGGCCTATTTGGCCCATGGTGGAAACCAACATATGCGTGCGAATTAGTTCTCCCAACAGGGCCAGAGAGAGCAGCCCCTCGCCCAGCCATCTCAGGTCATGAACATGGAGTGGGGGAGGAGGCTGAATTGAATCCCCTCCCCCACATCCCCTGAAGCTGCAAAGGGACTGAGAGCTGAGGGAGGGAGGGAGGGGTGGAGGGAAAGGAGGCTCCCAGAATCATAGGTTTAGAAGGGACCTCCAGGGTCATCTAGTCCAACCCCCTGCGCAATGCAGGGAATTCACAACTACCTCCCCCTACACACACACACACACACACACATTCTATATTTGAAGAATATCTGAAAAAAGCTTGACTCCTCCCCAGGTCCCCTTGCTTACAAAAAACCCTCCAGTATCCCCGGCCAAACTGGCCTGTAGAAAAATTGCTTCCTGACCCCAAAGCGGCAATCAGCACTTCCCTGGGCGTGTAAGAAAGGGCCACGAGAACTAAGCCCTGAGGCAGCCCTTCCTGCCCCCCCCCTCACGATCTGCCTCATTTAACCATCATCGTTAAAGTTGTGACTGGTGGCAATGTGGGCAAAACTCCTGCAAGATACTTCTCTCCCCGTGTCCGTTCTCATCGGAAGCTGCCTTCTGCTGAATCAGACCCCACCCCACCCCCAGGGTCCAGCCAGGTCAGTCTTGCCTACTCTGGCCGGCAGCCGCCCTCCAGGGTCTCAGGCAGAGAGAGGTCTTCCCCCTCACCCGCCTTCTTGGTAGCTTTTATAGAACTGGAGGTCCTTTTATAGAACTGGAGGTGCTGCGGGGGGGGGGGGCTTGAACTGGGGGCCTTTTCTGCCACTCCTCCCGCTTTGCTCTCTGGCTTTCTCTGCCTGCTTCCCTTCCTCCTCTTTCCACCTTTCCTTTCCCAGTCCCTGACTGCCTGGCTTAGATGTCCTGGGGGTACGCTCCATTGGTTGACATGCGGGCCAGGCAGATTTCCCACCCAGTGGGAAGATGAGGGCCATTCAAGGCACAGCTGCTGGCAGTGGGGGGGGGGGGGGAGAGAGAGAGAGAGATTGGATTTATCCCCCATGGCCCTTCACTACCCAAGAGAGTCCCAGAGCGGCTTACAAACTCCATTCCCTCCCCTTCCCCACAACAGACACCCTGTGAGGAAGGTGGGGGGGCTGAGAGAACTCTTTTTCGAGGACAGCTCTTGTCAGAACTACGGCTTGCCCAAGGTCATCCAGCCAGGTACAAGTGGAGGAGTGGGGAATCAAACCCGGTTCTCCCAGATTAGAGAACGCACACTTAACCACCACACCAGACTGGCTCCTAGAAGGAGGTGGAGGAGATTGGATTTATACCCTGCCCTTCACTACCCAAGGGAGTCTCAGAGCGCCTTACAGACTCCTTTCCCTTCCCCTCCCCACATCAGACACCCTGTGAGGTCGGTGGGGCTGAGAGAGCTTTTTTTCAAGAACAGCTCTTATCAGAGCTATGGCTTGCCCAAGGTCGTCCAGCCAGGTGCAAGTGGAGGAGTGGGGAATCAAGCCCGGTTCTCCCAGATTAGAGTCCGTGCACTTAACCACTACACCAAAGGGGAGTTCAGCCCCCCACTGACCCACTTCCCACCTGTTTCTTCCGCCCCTCTCCAGATGTGCTTTTTGTTGGGCAGGGGGCACACTTGTAACTGCAGAGCTCTTGGACAGCTCTTGTCAGAACTACGGCTTGCCCAAGGTCATCCAGCCAGGTGCAAGTGGACAAGTGGGGAATCAAGCCCGGTTCTCCCAGATTAGAGCCCGCGCACTTCACCACCACACCAAAGGGGAGTTCAGCCCCCCACTGACCCCCTTCCCACCCTTTTCTTCTGCCCCTCTCCAGATGTGCTTTTTGTTGGGCAGGGGTCACACTTCTAGCTGCAGAGCTCCACTGAGGGGAGTGGTCTGGGGATGGGGGGGAATGTGTGGGCAGGGAGGGGTTCAGAACTCCAGCCCCCCTTATTTGGGGAGGGGGCTGCACTGGACAGGTTAAGCTTGATGGAGAAGAGCCATAACCCCCCCCCAAAAAAAAGCTGTCACACCCCCTCAAACACAGCGCTAAAAGGGACTTCTACTCCTTGGCTGAGGAAAGGGGTCGGCTTCTCAGCATGGATTGGCAGAGAGAGAGGGCCAGACCGCAGGCTGCTTCATCCGTTGGCAAAGGGCTCCCGGAGCTGGGCAGCCTCTCCTTTGGTCTGCCTGTGCTGACCTCCCCCCACCCACCCCCGTTCACCTGAGAGACAGAAAGTGCCAACTGGGCTGTGGGAGGGGGACATTTGGGTAAGGCCAGGCAGAATGCCTTGGGAGGGGGCAAAGCGGGTGGGGCACTTCCTCGCATTTCTACCTGCACCAAATTATGATGAAGCCAAATTCAGTGGGGGTGGAGGGCACCGCTCAGGCCAAACACCCGGAGGCATTCCCAGGGAAGGCACAACATTTGCAGGAGATGGGGGGTGGGCGGGCGGCACTCAGTCTTTCCTCGAAGCTGAGTCAGTGTGAGTTAGCTCAGGGTTTTTTAGCCTCCGGCTCACACATTTTTGTCCTAGCTCAGGAAGGATGGGGCTCCAGAAGAGCAGACCGATTGATGCAGCAGCCCAATCGCTCGCTCACCACTTCAATGCCGGCAGCTCACCCAGTGGGATTCCTGCTCACAGGACCCTCCGCGGCTGAGCGGGAGCCTTGGTGGCAACCCTGCCCCGCCGGGTGGGCCTTCCCGACACACCTCTAGGAAGGTGAGGACCAGTCCCGCCTGGGAGGTCTTCTCTGGGGCTTGGCCTGGAAGGAGGAGGAGGAAGCGGGCGGGAGGGGAGGGGGCAACCACCGTGCCCCTTCTCCTCCTGGTCGGGAGGGGGAGAACCCCTCGGCCTGGGGGCCAGGCAGAGCTGGCCAGAGGTGTGGGGGAGACGGGGGTCAGCTCCCCCCCCCCGCCTCTAGGGCAGCATCCACCAGCCTCCTCCCCCTCCCCCTCCTGCTCCCTGTGGGGGGGCTCTCCCTCCACTCTCTGCCCCCCCCCCTGGCTCACCTCCCTGAAACCCGAAGCAGAGAGAGGGACATGGAGAGAGAGAGAGAAAGAATGAGAGAGAGAGAGAGAGACTGAGAGAGAGAGAGAGAGAGAGGGAGTGGGGCAGATGGAGGCAGAGGAGGCCGCTGCGGGACTGCCTCCCCACCGCGCATACTAACCAAGTCCTTCGCCTCAAAGCCCTTTTGTGTCCCTGGAAGCTCCATTCAGGCCTTCTCCGGGGGCACACAATGGAGGCACTGTCTGGGCTGTGTTCCCCTCACAAACAGTCAAATGCTTTCACCTCGAGTCCCCCACCCCGGCTCGGACCGGCCCCTTCCCAAGCCTTTTGGTTTCCAGCGTGTGTGTGTGTGGGGGGGGATGCCCAACCTTGCCTGCTGCCCCCCAGCTCCACTGCCCCCCAAGTCCCTCCGTCCTGGGCCTGGCAACGGGGTGGGGAGGGGGGGCGGGAGGAATTGGCCACCGTCATCATCATCATCTCGTCCGACTTCAAAAGCCAGAGATAAGCTGGCTGGATGAGCCACAGCACGTCTCTAGGGGGAAGGGAGGTGTAGGGGGGAGAGCAGGATCGGGCCCAGGAGGCCCTCGCTCTGGACCTGGTGGATGCTGGGAAGAGAATTGGGGGGGGGGAGAGAAGAGGCAGGCATGGGGGGGGAGGGTGAGAAGGAAGACCACTGGCAGCTGCAGCCCTCGCTGGGCCCTGGGCCCGGCCCGCTTGCTCCGGGAGCCTTGGGCATGTTTGCAAACGCCAGCGGCATGTCACATTAGATCAGCTCAGGGAGGACGGGACGCGGGATGGACCCAACACTCTGCTTCTCCGAGGCCCACAAGAGGCAGGGAGGGACAGGCAGGCCCTTCTCGGCTGGGAAGAGCTCTCCTTGGAGTGATTCCCCACTCCTCCACATGCACCTGCTGGATGACCTTGGGCAAGCCATAGTTCTGCCAGAGCTGTCCCTGAAAAAGAGCCGTTTCTGCCAGAGCTCTCTCAGCCCCACCCACCTCACAGGGTGTCTGTTGTGGGGAGGGGAAAGGGAAGGAGTTTGTAAGCCGCTCTGAGACTCCTTCGGGTAGTGAAGGGCCATGGGGTACAAATCCAATCTCTTCTCTCTTCTCTTCTTCTCTTCTTAATGGGCCTTGCAAAAGACACCTCTTCTCTGTGTGTGTGTGTGTGTGTGTACACAGGGCAAGAGAACTCTTTGGAAACGGAAATGTATTCACCTGCATGTCTGGACATTTGCTTTGCCCAAGCTGCAAGCTGGAACTTCTTGGCAGATACCAAACAAGATGGACTCTAGCGGGACATTTAGCAGGGAGGGGTGTCTTAAGAACCTAAGAGAAGCCAGTGTTGGATCTGGCCAGTGGCCCATCCAGTCCAACACTCTGTGTCACACAGTGGCCAGAAATACCAGGTGCCCTCAGGAGGTCCGCCCACCAGCGGGGCCAGGACACTAGAAGCCCCCCCACTGTTGCTCACCCCAAGCACCGAGAAGACAGAGCATCCCTTGCCCCAGACTGAGAGTTCCTGTCTCTGCCTTGTGGGCGCCTCATAGCCGCTGCTGGACCTCTGCTCCATGTGTTCATCCAATCCCGTCTAGAAGCTGTCTATGCTTGTAGCCGCCGCCACTTCCTGCAGCAGTGAATTCCGCACGATAATGACTCTTTGGGTGGAAAAGTACTTCCTTTTACCTGTTCTAAGCCTCCTGCTCATTAATTTCATGGCGTGCCCCCAAGTTCTAGTGTTGTGAGAAAGGGAGAAAAGGACTTCTTTCTCTGCCTTCTCTGTCCCAATGCATAATTTTTGTCAACCTCCATCATGTCACCCCCTCAGTCATCCTTTCTCCAGGCTAAGGAGCCCTAAGCCCTTTAACCTTTTTTCATGGGGAAGGTGTTCCACCCCCCACCCCTTGAGCTGCCCTGTTCTGCATCTTTCCCAGTGCTAGAATGTCTTTTCTGAGGTGTGGGTGACCAGAACTGTACACAGTACTCCAGATGATCGATTTATACAGGGGCGTGAGTGATGATACTGGCTGATCTGTTTTCAGTTCCCTTCCTAATAATCCCCAGCACATAATCTTTGGCATTTGGACCCACGACCGCGCCTCCAGCCCGTCGGGTCGACTGCTGCAGCACCTGGAGAACCACGGCACCAAGCGCATGCTTCGCCCTGCACCCCAGAAGGTCCACTTTCCAAAAAAGAGTCCTCGGTGGCCAGCACAGACTTCTCCACTGTCCTTGTTTGGTTCACCGCGTGCACCCCTGTGGCTCCTGGTGGGAAGCCATTCTCTGCCGCCCCCAAAAAAAGGGGCTGCTGCCTGGCGTGGAGTGTCGCCGCCAGGAGGGGTTCTCTCTAAAGGGGGGGCAGTGGCAGCTCCTGGCTTGCAAAGTCCACTGGAAGAAGGAAGCTGCCACCTCTGGGCTGTGTCCGTGAGCGGTCCGCACAGGAGGCTGTGACCTTGGCTGAGAATGGAGGGGTCCCTTCCCCTGGCCCAGATCCGATCCCACTGCACCAGAAGCCCCCTTCCGAGTGAGATCCCCTCTCTGGCGGGGCCTAGACAGCGCGATGGCCGGGCTTGTGCCTCTCGGCCCCTCCCGCACCCTCCGTGCCCCCGCTCGGTCCCTCCCTCGATGCTCGACACAGGTTTTAACAAGCTGACTCTTGTTCCAGATTCCACCGTGTTGCCCTGGGGGTAGAAACCAAGTTGCAGCCTAATCTTGTAAAGCGTCTCAGGGTTACACTTTAACCACGTTTGCCGCAGGCTAGGAAGCCGCCTCCTGTTTGTGCGGCCGGCAGCAGCCTGCAGGTCCACCTCTTTGGGTGAGGGCGAAGAGGCGCCAGGGACCCTCGGAGGGCAGCGGCAATGTGGCTAGCTGGACTCAACAGAGCCTCGTGCCCAAAAGGCGTCAGCAGGTGTGGTTCCTCTCTCTCTCTCTCTCTCTCTCTCTCTCTCTCTCTCTCTCTCTCTCTGTCCTCTCTCTCTCTCTCTCTCTCTCACCATGTGTTTCCGTCAGCTCCCTCGCTACAGCTACTCACACAGAAAACTGGGGACTGCAGAAGGGGAGGCGTGGCTCTCCAGCCGGTCCACTCCCTAAACTACAACTCCCAGGGTTTCTGGAAGCCACGACAGCTAAACAGGTCACAGACACTGGCCAGTAGCTAGCACAGGGCCCAGGGGGCCTGGCCCCCTAGTGTTTCTTCTGGGGCCCCTCCCTCCTGGGCTGACCCCAAAGTGCTCCAACTTACCACCTGCACTGTACTTTCATTTAATTAGCTGGTGGGCCCCCTGAGGCCCCCTCCCAAAGAATTCCCTAGCTACAGGGCTGCCACAGACAGAGTCATGCCCAGGCACTGTTAGGGACTCTGCGACTCGAAGACCTGGATCATGAGAATATCACTAACCGGCTGAAAAAGGAGGACACAATTTGGCTTCTGTACAGAGCCCGGAGGGGCCTTGGCTCAGTGGCAGATCCTCTGCTTGGCCTGCAGAAGCTCCCAGGTTCAATCCCTGGCATTTCCAGTTGAAAGGACCAGGCAGCAGATGATGCGAAAGGCCTCTGCCTGAGACCCTGGAGAGCTGCTGCCAGTCTGAGTGGACGATGATTGAGCTTTGCAGAACAGGGAAGTTACAAGAAGCATTTGAGTCCCAGAGCCAGGAGGCAACATCCAGGGAAGACCTCGGCCTTCCTGCCCTCTTGCTGGACCTCCAGAGGAACTGGTTGGCCACCGTGTGAAACGGGAGGCTGGACAGGATGGACCCTCCCTGGTCTGACCCAGCAGGGCTCTTCTTAGGTTCTTCTCAGGGGAAGGCCTCGGCCTCTCTGCCCTGTGCCTGGCCCTCCAGAGGAACTGGCTGGCCCCCTGTGTGAGACAGGAGGCTGGACTAGAGGGACCCTCACTGGTCTGATCCAGCAGGGCTCTTCTGATGTTCTTCTCAGGGGAAGGCCTTGGCCTTCCTGCCCTCTTGCTGGACCTCCAGAGGAACTGACTGGCCACCGTGTGAGACAGGATGCTGGACTAGATGGACCCTCCCTGGTCTGATCCAGCAGGGCTCTTCTGGTGTTCTTCTCAGGAGAAGGCCTCAGCCTTCCTGCCCTCTTGCTGGACCTCCAGAGGAACTGGTTGGCCACCGTGTGAAACGGGAGGCTGGACAGGATGGACCCTCCCTGGTCTGACCCAGCAGGGCTCTTCTTAGGTTCTTCTCAGGGGAAGGCCTCGGCCTCTGTGCCCTGTTGTTGGACCTCCAGAGGAAGTGGTTGGTCACTGTGTGGGACAGGAGGCTGGACTGGATGGACCCTCCCTGGTCTGATCCAGCAGGGTTCTTCTGAGGTTCTTATGCCTGGGCTGGATTCCAAGGAACTGTTCTGCTTCCCTGGAGCAAGATGTCTAAGCAGGACAGGACCATGGGATCCAAAAATAGTGGTCACAGATAGCTTTCCAGAAAGAGAACCATTTCCTCTAGAAATCTAGCAGTTAGAGAAAGCAACACGCAGGATCTCTGAGGGGGGGGTATTGGGAGGAGTAGGTATAAAAGTAGATGTGAGTGGGCCTTCTGCCTCATGAATGCAAGTCAAAGTGCAGGTGGTTAATGTTTAACGCCTGCAAGACTCACCCCCTCCCCACATGTCCTTGAGGTCCGCCTCTTCCACAGCTTCTTGGCATTTGGGGGATGGAGAGGAAAGAGACAGGTGCTGTCCATGCAAAAGAGAATTGCGCAGGTGACGGCAGTGCGGCATGTGCAATTTCTGAGGCTTCAGGGATGAGTGAAATTTCTATGGCCAGGGTTTGGCATATCTGAGGGACCGCCTTTCCCCACACAGGCCCCAAAGAGCACTTCGGTCGGGGTTGCAACACCGCCTGGTGACCCCGGGCCCTAAAGAGGCCAGGCTTGCTACCACGAGGGCCAGGTCCTTTTTGGTGTCAGGAGAAGGCCTCAGCCTTCCTGCCCTCTTGCTGAACCTCCAGAGGAACCGACTGGCCCCTGTGTGAGCCAGGAGACTGGACTGGATGGACCCTTTCTGGTCTGACCCAGCAGGGCTCTCCTGATGTTCTTCTCAGGGGAAGGCCTCGGCCTCTGTGCCCTGTTGTTGGACCTCCAGAGGAAGTGGTTGGTCACTGTGTGGGACAGGAGGCTGGACTGGATGGACCCTCCCTGGTCTGATCCAGCAGGGTTCTTCTGAGGTTCTTATGCCTGGGCTGGATTCCAAGGAACTGTTCTGCTTCCCTGGAGCAAGATGTCTAAGCAGGACAGGACCATGGGATCCAAAAATAGTGGTCACAGATAGCTTTCCAGAAAGAGAACCATTTCCTCTAGAAATCTAGCAGTTAGAGAAAGCAACACGCAGGATCTCTGAGGGGGGGGTATTGGGAGGAGTAGGTATAAAAGTAGATGTGAGTGGGCCTTCTGCCTCATGAATGCAAGTCAAAGTGCAGGTGGTTAATGTTTAACGCCTGCAAGACTCACCCCCTCCCCACATGTCCTTGAGGTCCGCCTCTTCCACAGCTTCTTGGCATTTGGGGGATGGAGAGGAAAGAGACAGGTGCTGTCCATGCAAAAGAGAATTGCGCAGGTGACGGCAGTGCGGCATGTGCAATTTCTGAGGCTTCAGGGATGAGTGAAATTTCTATGGCCAGGGTTTGGCATATCTGAGGGACCGCCTTTCCCCACACAGGCCCCAAAGAGCACTTCGGTCGGGGTTGCAACACCGCCTGGTGACCCCGGGCCCTAAAGAGGCCAGGCTTGCTACCACGAGGGCCAGGTCCTTTTTGGTGGCGGCTCCTACCTGGTGGAACGAGCTCCCGGAAGAGATCAGGGCCCTGCAGGACCTCTTACAGTTCTGCAGGGTCTGCAAGACGGAGCTCTTCCGCCAGGCTTTTGAGTGGGAGCCGCTGCCACCACTACCACCACCGTGCAACTGAAGAGCAGTACTGCTGGATTGGGCCGGTTGGTCAACTGGAACATCGTGGCCCATGGCGTCGCTCCTCTTTGATCCCTTCCCTTCCCTTCTTTGAGAGCCAGTTTGGTGTAGTGGACTCTAATCTGGGAGAACCGGGTTTGATCCCCCACTCCTCCAGTTGCAGCTGCTGGATGACCTTGGGTCAGTCACAAGCTCTGGCACAGCTGTCCTTGAAAAAGAGCAGTTTGTGTCAGAGTTCTCTCAGTCCCACCTACCTCACAGGGTGTCTGTTGTGGGGAGGGGGAAGGGAAAGGAGTTTTTAAGCCGCTCTGAGACTCCAAGTGAAGGGCGGGGTATAAATCCAAACTCCTCCTCTTCTTCTTCTTCTTCCTGATATGCAATGGGGGAGTGTGTATTTATAGTCTTTCATTTATCCTGTTTGATGTGAATTTTAGTCTTAATTGTTTTAATCTGTTTTACCTGTACTGCACTTTGTGCCTATGTAAGCCGCCCGGAACCTGCGTGCGGGGGGGGGGGGGTATAAATGAAATAAAATAAGTAAATAAAAATAAATATTCTGCGCAAACTCTCCAGTCTATCATAGGCAAAGAAGCCCCCTCCCTGGTCGAAAGCTGTCCCTCTGGGTTAAGCAGGGGTCATTTCCTGCAGGAGCGCACAGGAGCGGAGCTCCGGCAGTAAAGAGCCCAGGGGGTGGGCACATGCAACAAGCCCCGCCCCCTGCTCCCAGCAGCCCTCAGTCAGAGCAAGAAGCAGGCAGGTAAGTCGCAGAGGGCCCCCCCGGCCCCCCGGCCTAAAACATTCCAGTGGCACCTTTAAGACCAGGTTTTATTCAAGTACAAGCTCTCCCTCCTCTGCGAGGACAGATCTGCATGTCCCCCCTCCCAATAGCTAGGAATCCAAAACAGCCCAGTGGAGCCTGAAAGGTGGGAGTTGCCTTCTGACACACTTCCAGTGATGTCAGGGGGTGTGGCATATGCAATTAAGTTATGCTAATGAGTTATGCTAATGAGCTCCTGCACCTCTTTTTCTACTAAATGACCCCTGGAGTTAAGAATTGTGCTGTCTGCTCTACGAGGCTCATAGTTTTGGTGTCTGGGCCCTGCGGCATTATAATCTCACCTTGGCAAACAGCTGGAAACCAGACGTGCCGGGGGCCAAGGGCCCAGTCCTCATTTATAGTTCAGTCTCCTGGGCCATTTCCCCTCAACTGCAGCCAGTGAGGTTCTGAAGAAAGCTGGGCTTTCTGTTTGGAAACCAGCAGGTTCTGGTGACGCTTTCCACTGGCCAGTGTGATGCACAGTGTCTTAATACTATGTGGACTTGTAGCTCCTCATGCATTGATTTTTGCTCACAGTTGCCCTGCATTATGGCTTTTGTGGTCTTATGATGGCATGAACGGTAGGCGGTGGTGGGAAGTGCGGTGGTGGGAAGTGCTGTCAAGTCTCAGCCAATCTATGGAGACCCCTGTAGGGTATTCAGAGGTGGTTTGCCACTTTCTGCCTCTGTGTAGCGACTCTGGACTTCCTGGGTGGTCTCCCAACCAAGCATGAACCAGGGCCAACCCTGCTTAGCTTCCGAGATCTCTTGCGGTTGGCCATCGAGGTCAGGACAAAAGTCATACAGAGGGGGGTTGCCATTGCCTGCTTCTGTGTGGCAGCGCTGGACTTCCTCGGTGGTCTCCCAGTTTGGTGTCGTGGTGAAGTGCAGGCGGACTCTAATCTGGGAGAGCCGGGTTTGATTCCCTGCTCCTCCTCCACTTGTACCTGCTGGATGACCTCGGCCAAGCTGTGGTTCTGATAAGGGCTGTCCTTGAAAGGGCAGTCCTCGAAAGAGCTCTCTCAGCCCCGCCTACCTCACAGGGGGTCTGTTGTGGGGAGGGGAAGGGAAAGGAGCTTGTGAGCCACTCTGAGACTCCCTTGGGTCGTGAAGGGCCATGGGGGATAAGTCCAATCTCTGCTTAGCTTTTGAGATCTGGCAAAATCAGGCCAGCCTGCGCCATCCAGGTCGAGGCAAGAGATGATCAGAGGTGGTTTGTCATTGCCTAGACTTCCTCGGTGGTCTCCCATCCAAGGCCGACCCTGCTTAGCTTCTGAGACTGGACAAGGTCAGGCTGGCCTGGGGCATCCAGGTGGTGGGAGGGTAAGAAGCCACATTAGTGCCTGCAACTGCATAGACGTTGGTGTCCTGCGAAGGGTGATTCGGCTCTGAGCGAGCAGCGGAGCGAGTGGGCTGGTTTCGAAAGGGTGGTGAGGCCTGCGTCTCCCAAACCCGACTGGCTGCTTCTTTCCAGAACAGATAAAACTCTCCCGTGGGAAGGCCGTGTTTCATGGGAATATGTCTTTGAAGAACTCGATCTTTTTCTCATTTATCAGGAGGTTTGAGAAGGGATGTGATTGTCCTGCCCAAGTAACTCGGAAGGGCAGAAGGAGATCTGGGGACTGGGAAGCCCTTTCATCCAGCCTCGGGCAGGGCGGGGGAGGATGAACCTGAGCCCGCGGCCAGTAGTTAAAACTGGAGGCCTTCCCATCCGGATAAAGGCAGCCATCTCCCAGCCGAGCGAAACACAGAGAGAGCCTGGCCAAGGGGGTGGGGTGTGGCTGTACCACAACAGTCCATTCAGTGCGTTATCACTTGGAAGCGGCCCGGGGGGGCAGTGCGGTTTAGTGGTTGGAGGACCACGGTAGGATGTGGGAGACCTGGGTTCGAGTCCCCACTGTGCCATGGAAACTCCCCATGTGACCTTGGGCCAGTCACACGCTCTCAGTTTAACTTCCCTCGCAGGGGTGTTGTGAGAATAAAACGGAGGAGAGGAGAATGATGTAAGCTGCCCTCAGGTCCCCTTTGGGGAAAAGAAGAAGGAGAGGAGATTGGATTTATCCCCACCCTTCACTACCCGTAGGAGTCTCAGAGTGGCTCACAAGCTCCTTTCCCTTCCCCTCCCCACAACAGACACCCTGTGAGGTAGGCACGGCTGAGAGAGCTCTGAGAGAAACAGCTCTTTTTCAAGGACAGCTCTTGTCAGAGCTACGGCTTGCCCAAGGTCATCCAGCCAGGTGCAAGTGGAAGAGTGGGGAATCAAACCCGGTTCTCCCAGATTAGAGTCCGCGCACTTCACCACGACACCAAACTGGCTCTACCACTGCACCAGAAGGTGGGATATAGATGAACTCAAGCCACTCAGTCAATACCTGAGCCCAGAGCCATTTCTGCACGGCCTTCTTGCGCTGGGCGGTGCAGCTGATGGATGTCGACATGCCTGCCAGATGGGGAGTGAGGGGCTGGCCTTGGCTGGGAGGCCAGGGGAGAAATTTGATAGACAAATAAATAAAAAGGATGTCTCCAGGTGCCATGGGGCCGTCCCTTAGATGTCGGTGGCCACAGGCTCAGGTGCCCGCCCTGCTAGAACCTGCTACCCACGCACGGCCCAGCAGGGACCCAGGCTGCTTCCTGCAGATTAGTTACCCCATAATCCAGATTCAGGCACAACCGGAGGGCTTCAGAGATGGGTTTGCTTAACAACACCGTGGACTTTGGCCCTCTCCTTCCTTCCTTCTCCTCCATGGCTCCTTGGACCCGCAGAGTTCTGGGCCATTCCCTGGTCATACCCTCTAAATTGAGTCAGTGTGAGCTAGCTCACAGTTTTTTAGCCTCCGGCTCACACCTTTTTGCCTTCGCTCAGGAAGGATGGCTCCAGAGCAAACTAATTTTGCTCTAAAGAGAGGTTGAGCAGTGGGACAGACTGCCTCAGGAGGTGGTGGATGCTCCTTCGCTGGACGTTTTCAAGCGGAGGCTGGACAACCCTCTTTCGGGTATGTTGTAGGGCTCTCTTTTGGCTCTGCTCCTGCAGAGGGCAGGGGGTTGGACTAGATGACCTGCGAGGCCCCAGTTCCAACTCTAACATTTTATGATTCTATAATTTTTGCGGCAGCCAAATCGCTCGCTTGCAACTTTAATGCCAGCAGCTCACAAAGTAGAATTTTCGCTCACAAGATGCCACAGTTAAGAGGGAGCCCTGACACTGTAGGGGACTCCGGCACCCAGAGATCCTCTCCGCGCGGAGGCTCCAGGTGAGAAAACTGATCCACAAAGCCGCCTTTGTCCAGCACAGGGACTCTGGAGCCAGCCTGTGTGCCTCCCTCCGCTGCCTCGCCTCCTTGCACTTGGGGCTCTCCAAACACTCGGAGTTGCTCCCCTCGGCCCAGGCAGAGGAAGTGCCCCCCCCCCGCAAAGGGCAGCCTCCTCCTGCCTGCCCACCCGCCTGGCGGAAAGGCAGGTGGGCACCTCCTGGCACAGGCGGCACTGAGCCCAGGAAAGGGCACCGAGCGGCCCAGAATGGGTTAATCAGTGACTGCAGAGGCGGGGGGGGGGGAGGGCAAGGGAGGCCTGCCCGCCGGGGGAGGGCTGGAGCCACAGCTAGATGCAACAGGTGGTGGAAGGAAGGGCAGAGAGGGGGAGAGCTGAGTGCCCCCCCCATTGGCTCACACCTCAGCTTTGCTGCAAGGAAGTCACCTGGCTTTCTCCTTTCTTACCCACGGTTGCCAACCTCCAGGTGGAGAAAACCAAAAAAATAAGGTGAACCATTGGTACAAAGCACAAAAAACCTGCTGGCTAACGATAAACAAATATATATAAATAAAAATAATATTTAATGCCAAGTTCAGTCATTCAGAAGTATAACTATATAAAGCCAAGGTGTTCTTGCAGGAAACAACAAATATACAGGAAGATAGAAAAGTAAAGTCCCAAAAATTTCAGGGTGTCTCACTCCAGTTGTATTGTGATATCCTAGTCCAACTTGACGTGCATTCATCATGGAGTGGACTCATATAGTTCCTGGATAATCCAAACATTCTTGAATTCCGTACGCCACAGAGGCGCGTCGTCTGGGTGCAAGCTGCTGCGTTTCGAATAGTTCTTTTTCAAAACCAACAGGCTACAGTGGAGACCCAACCTCAGTAGAAGCGCATACAAAAGCCAGTATATTCAGTCATAAAGGAGCCCTGATCATACCCTCTGAATTACTGAACTTGGCATTAAATATTATTTTTATATATTTTTTATCTTTAGCCAGCGTCTTTTTGAGCTGCGGTGGCTCAAGTGGTTAAGACGCTGAACTGCAGGCTGTGGAAGGTCGGTAGTTCAGCCAGGGGTCATTTCCTGCAGGAGCGCACAGGAGCGGAGCTCCAGCAGTAAAGAGCCCAGGGGGCGGGCACATGCAACAAGCCCCACCCCCTGCTCCCAGCAGCCCTCAGTCAGAGCAAGAAGCAGCCAGGTAAGTTGCAGAGCTCCCCCCAGCCCCCCCCGGTCCAAAACAGTCCAGTGGCACCTTTAAGACCAAGTTTTATTCAGGTACAAGCTCTCCCTCCTCTGCAATGACAG
>NW_015161962.1:847687-869357 GCF_001447785.1 Gekko japonicus
TATATTTTTTATCTTTAGCCAGCGTCTTTTTGAGCTGCGGTGGCTCAAGTGGTTAAGACGCTGAACTGCAGGCTGTGGAAGGTCGGTAGTTCAGCCAGGGGTCATTTCCTGCAGGAGCGCACAGGAGCGGAGCTCCAGCAGTAAAGAGCCCAGGGGGCGGGCACATGCAACAAGCCCCACCCCCTGCTCCCAGCAGCCCTCAGTCAGAGCAAGAAGCAGCCAGGTAAGTTGCAGAGCTCCCCCCTGGCCCCATGGTCCAAAACAGTCCAGTGGCACCTTTAAGACCAAGTTTTATTCAGGTACAAGCTCTCCCTCCTCTGCGAGGGCAGAACTGCATGTTCCCCCCCCCCCAATAGCTAGCAATCCAAAACAGTCCAGTGGAGCCTGAGCGGTGGGTGTTGCCTTCTGACACACTTCCGGTGATGTCAGGGGTGTGTGGCATATGCAAATGAGTTATGCTAATGAGTTATGTAATGAGCTCCTGCACCTCTTTTTCTATGAAATGACCCCTGAGTTCAGCAGTTCGAGACCCGAGTTGCCACGTGACGGAGTGAGCAGATAAATAGGTACCACTTCGGAGTAGATAAATAGGTACCACTTTGGTGGGAAGGGAACAGCGTTCCGTGCGCCTTGGTGTTTAGTCCTGCCGGCCACATGACCACGGAAACGTCTTCGGACAGTGCTGGCTCTTCAGCTTTGAAACGGAGATGAGCACCGCAACCCTAGAGTCGGATTCAACTGGCTTTCGAGCAAGGGAACCTTTACCTTTACCAACCTCCAGGTGGAGCCTGGGGATCTCCCGAGACGACAGCTGCTCTCCACACAACAGAGCTCAGTTCCCCTGGAGAAAACGGCTGCTCTGGCCGCTGGACTCTATGGCCCTGCTGGACTCTATGGCCGATCTCCCGTCTCTCCCCAGGCTCCACCCTCAAATTCTCCAGCAACGTCCCCGCCTGGAGTTGGCAACGCCAGGACTCAGTGATGGGGCGGTAGTGACGAGGGGAGGCACTCGGTCCGCTCTCAGAAGCACTCTCCTCCCTCATGGTACTGGCTGGTCCCGCTGGGCCAAGGCCTGGTGAGGGCTGACCCAGAGGTAGACTTGGGGGGGCAGCTCTGCTTCCTGCCCAGGGGTCCCTCTCTGGACGTGTCAGCCCGGTGCTTGGGGGGAAAGGCCGGGATGCGTCCGCGTGCCCTTGCGCTCCAGGACACCCTACAGAGAAGCGGCTCCTTGCCGGAGTCTGCAAAAAAAAAAAAAACCCCGCCAAAGGTGCCGTGCAAAAGCTCTTCCCTAAAAACATTTGCTTGGAGACCTTCCCGGGCATGAGGCTCCCTGGAACACGATCTCCTGTGCGTTGGCTGCCAAGGCAGATGGTCAGCTCCGATTGATGGCAGGGAGGCTGGGTCTTCTGCCACGGCTATGGAACCGGCTGAAAGTCCCAGTGTCTCCGTGGGCCTGGGACGCGGGGCTAGGCTGCTGCTCCCGGGCCTGTGGAAGTTGGGGCTGGTTCTCGGGCCAGGGCTGAAGGACCCCTGGGGCCCTGCTGGCTCCCAGGGAGGGGACGGCCACCCCCTCCTGTGTGCCCTGTGGAACATACCTGTGCCACAGTGCCACAGGGGCCCGGCTGGGGCATGGCAGGCATTGGCATGGGCCCAGGAGGGGTGGGGGTGCCCCTCCTGGGGCAAGAAGAAGAAGAGGAGGAGGAGGAGATTGGAGTTATGCCCCTTGCCCTTCACTTGGAGTCTCAGAGCAGCTTACAATCCCTTCCCCTCCCCACAACAGACACCCTGTGAGGTAGGCGGGGCTGAGAGAGCTCTTTCCAGGACTGCCCTTGAGAGAACAGCTCTGAGAGAACTTGTGACTGGCCCAAGGTCACACCAGCAGCTGCATGTGGAGGAGGAGTGGGGAATCAAACCCAGTTCTCCCAGATTAGAGTCCGCGCTCCTAACCACGACACCAAAAGCCCCTGAGCCAGCCTGGGCAGTGAGCTTGCCAATCTCCAGGTGGGGGGTGGAGATCTCTCAGAATTACAGCTCCAGACCACCCGAATCACGTCTTAATTTATGTATCTATTACTTATTTCTTTAGAACCTGTATTCCACTCCTCCTGGAGGAAACAGCTGCTGTGGGAGGAGGGCTGCCTGGTGGCCTTACGCCCGACCGAGGCCCCGTCCCTCCCCTAACCCCCAAAAAAGCCCTCCCACCCCCAGGTATTTCCCAACCCGGAGCTGGCAACCCTACCTGTCGGAGTCATCCTAGGTCAGGCGGAGACCTGATGCCAGCACAGCAGCAGGAAAGGGGCACCCGCCGTTGTGGCCGCAGGAGGTGCCCCGCAAGATGCCAAGCGGCAGCCCCACGCCCAAGGTGCATGGCAGCAGAGCCTGAGGCGGAGGGGAGGGGCTTGTCTGGGCTGCCTCTGGAAGACACTCAAAGGGCCCTTTCCCGCCGGAGGCCAGCCCAGCCGAGGAGCGGGAAATGCCCGCTGGCTTCCTGCCTCTGCCGCTCCCAGCTGGCTGGGGTGGGGGTGGGGGACCCTTCTCCCCCCAGACTTGTCTTCCGCCCACTGGACCAGCCTTGGCTTCGGGAGGAGCTGGAAGGGTTTGGTGCCGTTTCCACCCGTCTCCTCAAAGGACCTAAGAGGCCGCTGGCCCAGGGGGGAGGGAGGGAGGATGGAAGTTGGGTCCCGAGGAAGCTTTTGTGGGGCACGCTGGATGCCGGCTGAGGCTCCCTGGGGGCCCTGCCCCATTGTTCAGTGCAGGGGGCTTCTGGGTGGTTTGAGGAGAAGCCTTGAAAGGAAATCGGGACAGTTGACGTCCGGCCATTCTGAGGCCTCCTTGCTGAACTCTGCCGCGGTGGCCGAGGCCGACAAAGGACCCTCTCCTCAAACTCCGCGGCCAGCGGCCTTCCTTGGCAGCCATCTTGGCTCCCCTTCGCCTTGGCTGGAGGGGGAGCGATCCTTGCCCGAACCCGAGTGGCCCTTGAGAGGTACTTGGCGACGCTCAGCCAGCCAAGAGGAAACTCTCAGTGCCAGCTGGAGCTTCGATCTGGGCGAGGAACAGAGGGCCTTCTCCACGGCGGGTGGCCGGAGGCTTTTTGGAAGGGCCTCGGGGGGGGGTGGCGGGGGGGGGAGAAACACAATCCCTGACCTCGGCCTCCCCCCACCCGGCTTTCACCAGAGAGAAAGGGCCACGCGCATTGGTGGGACCATCCGACGGCTTTGCTTCCACGAGACGTTTCCAAACATTGACGGGTACAGATGAAAAGGGCCTTTCTTGTTTCCGATGGGTTTGTTTGCCCGCTGCGGCTACAGGGGATGGCTGGGCAGAGAATGGGCAGAGCCTTGGTCGGGAACACTGCGGGGGTTTGTCTCGGCCCTCTTTTCTTCTCCTCTTGATGTACTGAGCTCTGTGGATGGGGCGGGGGCGGGGGGGGCAGGCAATCGGGCGGATGCTTGCCAAGGGCCAGTGACGTTTGGCAGGGTGCGAGAGGTGGCGGAGACTGGCTCTTGCTTCTTCGCTCCCGCCATCCCTGTCAGCTTTAGCAGGATGTTTTGGGAATGGCTCTTCCGCCACCGTCAGCATCCGGGATCCAGAAGACCAGCAGGGGGATGGGTCTAATGGTCGCCAGCCTCCAGGTGAGGCCTGGAAATTTCCCAGAATTGCAACCAATCTCCAAATTAACACATGGAATTCACTGCCACAGGAGATGGCAGTGGCTACAAGCATAAGAACATAAGAGAGAAGCCCATGTTGGATCAGGCCAATGGCCCATCCAGTCCAACACTGTGTCACACAGTGGCCAAAAACACCAGGGGCCATCAGGAGGTCCAGCAGTGGGGCCAGAACTCCAGAAGCCCTCCCACTCTTGCCCCCCACCCCCAAGCACCAAGAATACAGAACATCCCTTGCCCCAGACCGAGAGTCCCTATCTATACCTTGTGGCTAATAGCCACTGATGGACCTCTGCTCCACATGTTTATCCAGTTCCCTCTTGAAGCCGTCCATGCTTGTAGCCGCCACCCCCTCCTGTGGCAGTGAATTCCAGGTGTTGATCACTCTTTAGGTGAAGAAGGACTTCCTTTTATCTGTTCTAACCCGACTGCTCAGCAATTTCATTGAGTGCCCACGAGTTCTTCTATTGTGAGAAAGGGAGAAAAGGACTTCTTTCTCCACCTATTCTTTCCCACGCATAATCTTATAAACCTCGATCATGTCACCCCTCAACCATCATTTCTCCAAGCTAAAGAGCCCCAAGCGCCCCAACCTTTCCTCATAGGGAAAGTTCTCCAACCCTTTTATCATTCTAGTTGCCCTTTTCTGCACTTTTCCCAATGCTAGAATATCCTTTCTGAGGTGTGGTGACCAGAACTGTACACAGTACTCCAAAATGAGGTTGCACCATTGTTTTATACAGGGGCATTATGATACTGGCTGATTTGTTTTCAGTTCCCTTCCTAATAATCCCCAGCATAGCGTTGGCCTTCTTTATTGCAGTCACACACTGTCTCGACATTTTCAGTGAGTTATCTACTACAACTCCAAGATCTCTCTCTTGGTCAGTCTCTGCCAGTTCAGACCCCATCAGTGTGTATTTATATTTAGGCTTTTTGGCTCCAATGTGCATCACCTTGCACTTGGCCACATTGAACCCCATTTGTCACGTTGACACCCACTCCCCCATCCTCGACAGATCCCTTTGGAGTGCCTCACAATCCTCCCTGGTTCTCACCACCCTGAACAACTTCGTGTCACCTGTAAATTTAGCCACCTCACTGCTTACTCCCAACTCCAAATCATTAAAAAACAGGTTAAAAAGCATCGCACCAAGTACTGATTCCTGTGGCATGAACGGCTTCAAAAGGGAATTGGATCAACATCTGGAGCAGAGGTCCATCAGTGGCTATTAGCCACAAGGTATCGATAGGAACTCCTGGTCTGGGGCAAGGGATGCTCTGTATTCAGGGGCAGATTAACCATTAAGCAGACTAAGCAGGTGCTTAGGACATCAGGGCCAAAGGGGGCACCACAAAGTTGGGAAAAGAGTGAAGAGCTTAGTTTGTACAGTATATTGTGTTATCTTATGAATAAATTTTTGTATTGTTGCAACTTGCATTGTATATCTGGTCAGACAGGTCAACAACTAAAATGGTCTGGGTCGGTGTGGAAAGGAGGGGGGGGACCAAGATGGGTCAGTGCTTAGGGCACCAGTGAGCCTTCATCCACCCCTGTCTGTATTCTTGGTGCTTGGGGGGGCAATAGTGGGAGGGCTCCTAGTGGCCCCACTGGTGGACCTCCTGATGGCACCTGGTATTTCTGGCCACTGTGTGACACAGAGTGTTGGACTGGATGGGCCTTTGGCCTGACCCAACATTGGCTTCTCTTATGTTCTTAGAGATGGAACACTCAGTCTGGGGCAAGGGATGCTCTGCCTTATTGGTGCTTGGGGGGGGGGCAAGAGTGGGAGGGCTTCTGGAGTTCTGGCCCCACTGGTGGACCTCCTGAGGGCACCTGGTATTTCTGGCCACTGTGTGACAAAGTGTTGGACTGGAGGGGCCATTGGCCTGATCCAGCATTGGCTTCTCTTACGTTCTTATGTCTGGGGCAGTGATGTTCTGTAGTCTTGGTGCTTGGGGGGGGGGCACAGTGGGAGGGCTCCTAGTGTCCTGGCCCCACTGGTGGGCCTCCTGATGGCCCCTGGTACTTTTGGCCACTGTGTGACACAGAGTGCTGGACTGGATGGGCCACTGGCCTGATCCAACCCTGGCTTCTCTCTTATGTTCTTAAAGGCCATTCCTGACTGCCGGCTCTGTGGCTCAGCTGCTTAGGGCTGGGGTGAGCAAGGCCGTTAATGATGGAGAACATTCACTTACACCGTTGCCATAGGTTGGAAATGGCTTGAGGACGCTTCACTCACACACAAACACACACAGAGGCACATTAAACAAACACATGAAAACAGAAGGGTCACTCAGCCCTTCACCTCTTCTTTCTTAAGCCCTTTCCGGCCAGCTTCCCCACACAATGACGCCAAGGGGTTTGTGAGCCATGAACAGTGGCGCGCCAGAGGTGGAATGGCCAAGCACTGGGGTTCTGAACTCAGCCAATGAATGCCACGGATGACATTTCACTGATTGCCTAAGAGAGTCAAAAATATTTTCGAAAGAGACTGCTAAGAAGAGACTGGTGTGCGGGGGGGGCAGTTGTGTAGTTTGGTGAGCCAGTTTGGTGTAGTGGTTTGGTGTAGTACTTAAGTGCGTGGACCAGTGTTCCCTCTAAGCTGAGTCAGTGTGAGCTAGCTCACAGGTTTTTTAGCCTCCGGCTCACACATTTTTGTCTTAGCTCAAATGCCAGCAGCTCACAAAGTAGATTTTTTGCTGACAAGACTCCACAGCTTAGAGGGAGCATTGGCGTGGACTCTAATCTGGAAAACCAGGTTTGAGTCCCCAGTCCTCCACATGCAGCTGCTGGTGTGACATTGGGTCAGTTACAAGTTCTGTCAGAGCTCTCTCAGCTGGGTGTCTGTTGTGGGGAGGGGAAGGGAATGGAGTCTGGAAGCCCCTCTGAGACTCCTTCGGGTAGTGAAGGGCCATGGGGAATAAATCCAATCTCTTCTTCTCTTCTTGTCCTAAAGTGGAGTCTGTCAGCCTGGGCAAACTTTTTGGATTCCACTTGATGAAAGCAGGAGGTTCAGGACAGGAGCTGCGGAGGGTGTCCAAAGAGGGTGCTTTGTGCTTAAAGGTGGGCAGAACGGCCCCTCCTTGCAAGGGTTGCTGTGGCTTTGCCCCAGCTGAATGGGTAGCCAAGGAGGATTGGGGCTTTGCCTTTTTTGGTTTGCCTGGTATGTGTGCATGTGGGAGGCTTGCTGGGGCGCCAAGCTCTCCCCAGAGGATCCCTGTTTTATATTTTTAGTGGGAGGGCTTCTGGAGTTCTGGCACTGCTGGTGGACCTCCTGATGGCCCCTGGGTTTCGGCCACTGTGTGACACAGAGGGTTGGACCAAATGGGCCATTGGTCTGATCTAACGTGGCTTCTCTCATGTTCTTATGTCTGGGGCAGTGATGCTCTGTATTCTTGGGGGGCAACAGTGGGAGGGCTTCTAATGTCCTGGCCCCACTGCTGGACCTCCTGATGGCACCTGGTGTTTTTGGTCACTGTGTGACACAGATGGTTGGAGTGGATGGGCCGTTGGCCAGATCCAACATGGCTTCTCTTATGTTCTTATGTCTGTGGCAGTGATGCTCTGTGTTCTTGGCGCTTGGGGAGGGGGCCAGAGTGGGAGGGGCTTCTGGAGTCCTGGCCCCACTGCTGGACCTCCTGATGACCCCTGGGTTTTGGCCACAGTGTGACCCAGAGTGTTGGACTGGATGGGCCTTTGGCCTGATCCAACATGGGCTTCTCTCATGTCCTTGTATGCTGTGCACTGGGAGGTGGGGGCTCCCTCCTCAGGCTCAGACCTCTGCTGCCATCTGCTGGCGTTCATGAGAGAAACAGGCTGCAGCCCTGCCATTTCCTCTGGATGTTGTGAGAGCTTTATAAAGTTTAAACAGGATGTATGGTGAGTGCAGGCTGTGGAAGGTCAGTAGTTAAGCAGTTCGAGACCCGAGTGTGCCGCATGACGGAGTGAGCTCCCATCTCTAGTTCCAGCTCCTGCCAACCTAGCAGTTCGAAAGCAAGGAATGGCAAGTAGATAAATAGGTACCACTTCGGTGGGAAGGGAACAGCGTTCCCGTGCGCCTTGGTGTTTAGTCATGCCGGCCACATGACCACGGAGACGTCTTCGGACAGTGCTGGCTCTTCGGCTTGGAAACTGAGATAAGCACCGCAACCCTAGAGTCGGACTCGACTGGCTTTCGAGCAAGGGAACCTTTACCTTTATGGTAAAACCACAAATGCATTATAGATACATATTTAAGCTAGGGTATCATTTGCTTTGATATAAACTGGAGCTAATGCGTGCCCAATTCCATAGTTATCTCCCGTAGAACAAACTAATACAGTTCACAATGCAGGTGAAGTGTGTGTGGGGGGGGGAGGGGAATACCCTTTCACTACTTTGATAGATTCTTGGGAAATACAAACACCCCCCCCCCCCCCGTGTGCTTTAACTCCCCAGCTAGGCTAGGGATAATGAAAATGCAAAATGTGTGCATGGGGATAATTAGAAACTGGGAGGAGAGAGTAATGGATGCATACCAGGTTGGTCGAAGGGCTTAGAAACACCCCACGTTCGCCTTAGCCTTGTCTACTTTGCAGCCATGGAGATCTTTCTTTTAGAAATCATTGCTTAAAAAAAAGGGCAGCAAACGGAGTCGGAGCATCGGCTTGTTTGTTTGTTCTCTTCTGCCTTGACTTCGCCCCTAGTGGCTGCAGTGGGGAACTGCGCGACAAGTAAAATAAACAGAGGAGATGCCTTTGCTGAATGCAGGAGGCTTCCGGCTTCTCTGAGCCCTGGAGCTGAGTTGGGCCCCGGGATTTTTTACCCCCAGTCCGCCTCTCTTGGCAGCCCTGCTGCATGGAGCAAAAGTCCAGGGGGGCGCCTTAAAGATTTGATACTTAGGGTTGGTCTCTGAGGTCCCACTGGACTGTTGTTTCCTTTTGCCGCGTGGCTGGCTGGCTACCCTGCTGGCTGTGATCACGCTCCGTTGAGCACCTGGGTCTTCCCACAACTAGGCAATGGGGGTGGGGGGGGAGCGCAGAGCGCTTCTCTCTCTCTCGGCTTACTAATTCCAGCTGTCATGGCATCTCCATTTGTTTGATTCAAAAACCCGTTTTAAAAAACCTCAGTTCATAAAACCAAGTCAACAGCACATGACTGTCCTAACGAGAGCCAGTGAATTAGTTCCACCATCGGACTTTTTGCTAATAGCTCCTAATCTTCCTGGCAGAAAACTGTGATGAATATGTAAGCAACTCTTTTTTCGTTGTTGTAAATTTATTTTGATTTTTCCACATTAACATATTTGATTAGTTTTTATATCATAACCCAAAATTCATCTTTTTTGTATCTCGCCATAAATCTTAACTAGCATTTTTCGTTTTATCTTCTTTATCTTTAGCCAAGTATAAATTTCCCCCCATCTGTCCCAGAACAGCTCCTCTGGTTTATT
Source organism: Gekko japonicus (assembly GCF_001447785.1). NCBI lineage: Eukaryota > Metazoa > Chordata > Lepidosauria > Squamata > Gekkonidae > Gekko > Gekko japonicus. Next base: position 856,791 of record NW_015161962.1, read on the forward strand.
TTGTAATGTTATGTTTGTAGTAGATAACTCACTGAAAATGTCGAGACAGTGTGTGACTGCAATAAAGAAGGCCAATGCTATGCTGGGGATTATTAGGAAGGGTATTGAAAACCAGAGGTCATTTCGGGGGGGGATCATGGGGGATCGCAGTTCCCCCGGGTGAGATATGGGGGGCGGGGCACATGACGAAGCCCCACCCCCCGCTTCCGGCCGCCCCGCGGGAGAAGAGGGAGGGTAAGTTGCTTCCTCCCTGCCTCTCCCCACCCCTGCCTGCCTGGGGCCAGGGAGGGCCTTCGCGGGGCTTCCTTGCACTCCCGCCGGCCTTGACCGTTGGGGGCGGGGTGTGTGGCCTTATGACACACTTCCGGTGATGTCAGGGGGTGTGGCCTTATGACACACTTCCGGTGATGTCAGGGGGTGTGGCCTTATGACACACTTCCGGTGATGTCAGGGGGTGTGGCCTTATGACACACTTCCGGTGATGTCAGGGGGTGTGGCCTTATGACACACTTCCGGTGATGTCAGGGGGTGTGGCCTTATGACACACTTCCGGTGATGTCAGGGGGTGTGGCCTTATGACACACTTCCGGTGATGTCAGGGGGTGTGGCCTTATGACACACTTCCGGTGATGTCAGGGGGTGTGGCCTTATGACACACTTCCGGTGATGTCAGGGGGTGTGGCCTTATGACACACTTCCGGTGATGTCAGGGGGTGTGGCCTTATGACACACTTCCGGTGATGTCAAAGAGTGATTAACACATGGAATTCACTGCCACAGGAAGTGGTGGCGGCTACAAGCATGGACGGCTTCAAAAGGGAATTAGATAAGCATATGGAGCAGAGGTCCATCAGTGGCTATTAGCCACAAGGTATAGATAGGGGCTCTGGGGCAAGTGATGCTCTGTCATCTTGGTGCTTGGGGGGGGGGGTCAACAGTGGGAGGGCTTCTAATGTCCTGGCCCCTCTGCTGGGCCTCCTGATGGCCCCTGGTATTTCTGGCCCCTGTGTGACACAGAGTGTTGGACGGGATGGGCCTTTGGCCTGATCCAACAATGGCGTCTCTTATGTTCTTATGTTCTTATGTTTATCCATCTCTGCTATTTCTAGAATTTTGTATTTAAGTTCTGCTGTGGAAGGGGTGTTTTAATGTGTAAGCAACTCTTGACTTTTAAAAATAATCTCTGCATCCAATAAAATCCATGGCCCTAATTTACAAAAAAAACCCTCCTCGGGAGGCCACTATTGACACCGCAAGAAGATTTAAAGAGAGATGTTATTATTTTAAAGTGGTTAAGAGCCGTGGACACTAATCTGGGAGAACCGGGTTTGATTCCCCTCTCCTCCTCCTCCACATGCAGCCAGCTGGGTGACCCTGGGTCAGCCACATGTTCTCTCAGAGCTGTTCTCTCAAGAGCAGTACTTGAAAGAGCTCTCTCAGCCCCACCGACCTCACAGGGTGTCTGCCCCACTCCATTTCACTGGCTCTCCCACATGAGGGCTGAGGATGAGCTGTGGACAGGCGGCAAACACACGTGCCTACTTTGGCCCCACGGGGCGATTTTTACACAGAGATTAAGGGAAACGTCATAGAACCATAGAATCATGGGGTTGGAAGGGACCTCCAGGGTCATCTAGTCCAACCCCCTGTACAATGCAGGAAATTCACAAATACCTCCCCCTCCAGACACACCCTGTGACCCCTGCTCCATGCTCAGAAGATGATCAAACACCTCCAGGATCTCCATCCAAACTCGCCTGGAGGAAAATTGCTTCCTGACCCCAAAGTGGTAATTAGCATTTCCCTGGGCGTGTAAGAAAGGGCCACGAGAACTAAGCCCTGAGGCAACCCTCCCTGCCCTCCCTCTCATGACCTGCCCAAGTTCACATCATTGGTAAAGCATCCACACCTGGTTCTGCTTCAAGTCTGCCTACGCAATCCACCCTTGCACCTTCTGGCGGACTATCGTACTACTCCCAAACGTCTCATTTTGCACCAACAGAGCTGCTCCTTGATGGCTCCCTCTAAACAGCTTTAAAAGGGGATTAACTAGATTCATGGAGGATACGTCTATCAAGGGCTCCTAGCCATGAGGACTGAGGGCAACCTCCACATTCAGAGGCAGGCAACCTCTACATCCCAGAGCCAAGAGGCAACATGAAGGGAAGGCCTCAGCCCTCCACAGGAACCGGTTGGCCACAGTGTGAGATGGGATGCTGGACTAAATAAATGAACCTTCATTGGTCTCATCCAGCAGAGCTCTTCTGATGTTCTTCTCAGGGGAAGGCCTCGGCCTCTCTGCTCTGTTGTTGGCCCTCCAGAGAAACTGGCTGGCCACTGTGTAAGATGGGAGGCTGGACTGGATGGACTACTGGTCTCATCCAGCAAGGGTCTTCTTAGGTTCTTATAACAGCCTCGGCCTCTATGCCCTGTTCTTGGCCCTCCAGAGGAACTGGCTGGCCTCTGTGTGAGACAGGAGGCTGGACTGGATGGACTACTGGTCTCATCCAGCAAGGGTCTTCTTAGGTTCTTATAACAGCCTCGGCCTCTATGCCCTGTTCTTGGCCCTCCAGAGGAACTGGCTGGCCTCTGTGTGAGACAGGAGGCTGGACTGGATGGACTACTGGTCTCATCCAGCAAGGGTCTTCTTAGGTTCTTATAACAGCCTCGGCCTCTATGCCCTGTTCTTGGCCCTCCAGAGGAACTGGCTGGCCTCTGTGTGAGACAGGAGGCTGGACTGGATGGACTACTGGTCTCATCCAGCAAGGGTCTTCTTAGGTTCTTATAACAGCCTCGGCCTCTATGCCCTGTTCTTGGCCCTCCAGAGGAACTGGCTGGCCTCTGTGTGAGACAGGAGGCTGGACTGGATGGACTACTGGTCTCATCCAGCAAGGGTCTTCTTAGGTTCTTATAACAGCCTCGGCCTCTATGCCCTGTTCTTGGCCCTCCAGAGGAACTGGCTGGCCTCTGTGTGAGACAGGAGGCTGGACTGGATGGACTACTGGTCTCATCCAGCAAGGGTCTTCTTAGGTTCTTATAACAGCCTCGGCCTCTATGCCCTGTTCTTGGCCCTCCAGAGGAACTGGCTGGCCTCTGTGTGAGACAGGAGGCTGGACTGGATGGACTACTGGTCTCATCCAGCAGACCTCTTCTGATGTTCTTCTCAGGGGAAGGCCTCGGCCTCTCTGCCCTGTTGTTGGTCCTTCAGAGGAGCTAGTTGGCACTATGTGAGACAGGTTGCTGGACTAGATGCCCCCTCATTGGTCTGACCCGGCAGGGCTCTTCTGGTGTTCTTCTCAGGGGAAGGCCTCGGCCTCTCTGCTCTGTTGTTGGCCCTCCAGAGAAACTGGCTGGCCACTGTGTAAGATGGGAGGCGGGACTGGATGGACCCTCACTGGTCTCATCCAGCAAGGGTCTTCTTAGGTTCTTATAACAGCCTCGGCCTCTCTGCTCTGTTGTTGGCCCTCCAGAGAAACTGGCTGGCCACTGTGTAAGATGGGAGGCGGGACTGGATGGACCCTCACTGGTCTCATCCAGCAAGGGTCTTCTTAGGTTCTTATAACAGCCTCGGCCTCTCTGCTCTGTTGTTGGCCCTCCAGAGAAACTGGCTGGCCACTGTGTAAGATGGGAGGCGGGACTGGATGGACCCTCACTGGTCTCATCCAGCAAGGGTCTTCTTAGGTTCTTATAACAGCCTCGGCCTCTCTGCTCTGTTGTTGGCCCTCCAGAGAAACTGGCTGGCCACTGTGTAAGATGGGAGGCGGGACTGGATGGACCCTCACTGGTCTCATCCAGCAGGGCTCTTCTGATGTTCTTCTCGGGAGAAGGCCTCAACCTCTTATGCCCTGTTGTTGGTCCTCCAGCGGACCTTGTTGGCCACAGTGTGAGACGGGATGCTAGACTAGATGGACCCTCACTGGTCTCATCAAGCAGGGCTCTTCGGATGTTCTTATAACAGCCTCGGCCTCTCTGCCCTGTTCTTGGCCCTCCAGAGGAGCTGGTTGGCCACTGTGTGAGACAGGAAACTTGACTGGATGGACCCTCAGTGGTCTGACCTGGCAGGGCTCTCCTGATGCTCCTCTGTTCTCACAACCCTTTCCTCTTCTTTTGTCCCCTCCCTGCCCTCCCACAGATGACTTCGGCTACAAAAGTGTATTACAGCCAGACGACGCAGACTGACAGCCGCCCCCTGATTGCCGCCGCCCTCCGCAAGAGGCGGGTCATGACGAAGGATGGGCGGAGCAACGTGAAGATGGAGCACATTGCGGACAAGCGGTTCCTCTACCTGAAGGACTTGTGGACCACCTTCATCGACATGCAGTGGCGCTACAAGCTGATCCTCTTCTCGGCTTCCTTTGCGGGGACCTGGTTCGTCTTTGGCGTCATCTGGTACCTCGTGGCCCTGCTCCACGGAGACCTGCTGGAGTTCAACCCCCCCGCCAACCACACGCCATGCGTCATGCAAGTCCACACGCTGACGGGGGCCTTCCTTTTCTCCCTGGAGTCCCAGACCACCATCGGCTACGGCTTCCGCTACATCAGTGAGGAGTGCCCCCTCGCCATCGTCTTGCTCATCAGCCAGCTGGTCTTGACCACCATCATGGAGATCTTCATCACGGGCACTTTCCTGGCCAAGATCGCCCGGCCCAAGAAGAGGGCGGAGACCATCAAGTTCAGCCAGAGTGCGGTGGTGGCGCAGCATAACGGCAAGACGTGCCTGATGATCCGAGTGGCCAACATGCGCAAGAGCCTGCTGATCGGCTGCCAGGTCACGGGCAAGCTCCTCCAGACGCACCTCACCAAGGAAGGCGAGAACGTCCAACTCAACCAGGTCAACGTGAACTTCCAGGTGGACACCTCCTCGGACAGCCCCTTCCTCATCCTGCCCCTCACCTTCTACCACGTGGTGGACGACCGGAGCCCCTTCCGGGACATGGCCCTGCGCACCGGCGAGGGAGACTTCGAACTGGTGGTCATTCTCAGCGGAACCGTGGAATCCACCAGTGCCACCTGCCAAGTGCGGACCTCCTACCTCCCCGAAGAGATCCTCTGGGGCTACGAATTCACCCCGGTCATTTCTCTGTCCGCCAGTGGGAAGTATGTCGCAGACTTCAGTCTCTTTGAGCAGGTGGTCAAAGTCTCACCGCCGTGCTGCGTTCACGAGACCGTGAGATATGGGGACCCCGAAAAACTGAAGCTGGAGGAATCCTTCCGGGAGAAGGCAGGGAGGGAGAGCAGCCCTTTGAGTGTCCGGATCAGCAACGTTTGATGCTTCTGAGAACTTCCCAGGGCGACTGCCTCACGTGGATTTCCTTTTAACATCTCTAGTTGCTTCTGGATTCGCTCCTTCCTTCCTTCCTTCCTTCCCCCCTCCCTCCCTCCCTCCCCCTCCCTGTTGTCTTCTCTTCCAGTCCAACCCAGTCCTCTCTCAGTGGGAATGGAGGGATTTCTCCTTCCCTTAGAACATTAACCTCCCTCCTAACAGACACAGTTGGTAGCTCCCAGTCCGCTCCAGCATAAAGACCTTTCACCACCCATAGGAGGCCTTTGTTTCATCGCATTTGTGGCTCAATGCATACAGTGGTGGAGCCATCGTCTGTGTGTCGCCCACTCCTGGCTCCCAGGTGGCCGTGGGGTGCAAACCAGCAGGACTGTGTCTCTCCAGGGTGAAAACAATTCTATGGAACGCTATAATTTTATAGAAATCTCTCTTTTGCTTTGAGAACTGTTACCATGACAAGCAGAGCTCCGTCCCAGCCTAGCCTGTGAAGGGCTGGTGGATGCAGAGCCCACCAGGTTGCAGGGAACAATGGGGGGGGTGGCTAGGCAGACCAGACCCCCTGGACAGGGTGCCTCAGACCTTTCCATATAGCAGAGGCACCTGGCACAGCCTGCGTCCTGCAGCTCTTCTCTCCCCAAGACCTTTCTGTACGAGACTCTTATATCGAGATAAAAACACACTTCTGTCTCTTCCATAAATAGCCACTTCTTTAAAAACTTTTTTGGGCAACTTGGTTCTTAATTAACCCAGAGGGGGACTGGGCAGATAGACCCGACCACGCCTGGAGGACTGCAGTGGGGCCTCTGGGCTGGAGGTCTGATTCACCCCTCTGTGGGGGCTCTCTGTGCAACACAGCCCTCCTCCCCAGGGCCTCTCTGTTGACCGTGGAGGTGGGGAAAGCAAGACAGGCAGTTTCTAAAACAAGTTTTGCAAGTCTGGCAGAATCACCCGGGATCCGGAATGCAGTCCGTTTCTCGAGTTCCAGGCGGCAAGAGAGCCTGCTCCCCGTTCGTTCCTGGGTGAAGATAAGAACCTAAGAACATAAGGGACACCAATGTTGGATCAGGCCAAAGGCCCACCCAGTCCAACACTCCTGTGTCACACAGTGGCCAGGAGGGGCCATCAGGAGGTCCAGCAGTGGGGCCAGGAGGACACTAGGAGCCCTCCCACATTTGACCCCCCCCCCAAGCACCAAGAAGACAGAGCATCCCTTGCCCCAGAGTCCCTATCTGTACCTTGTGGCTAATAGCCACTGATGGACCTCTGCTCCAGGCCTTCTGTGCTGGGCCTCACTGTCTGTCACTGCCATTGTTCTGGAAACAAAAGAGCTTTCCTTGCACAAAGGAAAGGAGGATTTCCCCACACTTGGTGGGGCGCCAGGATTCCTCAGGGAGAGGGAGCAACCTCGCCGGCTCCTCTCCTGAGGCCCAGCAGGCCACCCGCTGACCACAGAGCCACAACAGAATTGCTGTACTTGCTGTTGTCCGTACTGTAATCTATCGACATCAGAAATGCTGAAGCTAAACGCGGAGCACATGGGAAATGCAGTCCTGTTCCCCTTCCTTTGGGAGAATCGGCCCTTCCTGGCTTCCCGCTCCTGTCCCTTGGAGCGTGCCGAGGAGCTCAGGTGTGGGGAAAAGCCGGACGGGCGCATCCTCGGTCACAGACGGAAAGCGAGAAAAGTCTTCGTGCGCCATTGTGAAGGCAGGCAGGCAGATTTCCAAGGACCTCTTCCACATGAAGAAATGACATCTTTGCATCTTGGCAAAACTAACACGCGATTGGATTTAAAAAAAAACAAAACACGTAGCCCAAATATCCAAGGTAACATAGAAGAAACTGCCAGCAAAAGCAGCTACAGGAGAGAGAAGAGAGGCAAGGCTACTCACGGGGCATCAGGGACTGAAAGCTGCCTTTGCCAGGGACGGGCCCCCCAGGGCTGTCGGGAAGCAGCGTGAGCGTCCCATGCTCTCCAAATCACTGGATGCCCGTGTGGCCAGGGCCAGCTCACTCACCAGGCGAAATAGGTGATCGCCTAGAGCAGGACGGCCCTTAGGGGCACCAAACTGCACCTGGCCCCGTACTCTGGGAGTTTCTTGATTATTTGTGTTTTTCATTCTTCCTAAAATGCATTTATTTTTGAAAATTGGTGGGCGCACGGGGGGGGGGCAGAAAGGATCCTCGCCTAGGGTGCAAAATAAGCTGGAGCTGGCCCTGCGTGTGGCACACGTACAGCTGTGTGGCTGGCCAAGCGTCATGATGAGAAAACCCCGCTCTGAGGCATTGGAGGAGCCTTCCTGCTCGAGGGGAAGGAGGTGGTTTCTTGGGAGGGAAGGAGGAGGAGGAGGCGGCCAATGATTTCTTTCTTGAGAGGCCTTCCAGACCAAAAGTCGTTCGGAGACTGGAGATGTGGGAGGAGCCAAGTTTTTGTGGGGCCCGAGATGGTTCCTTACAGGAATAGAGTCGTGCAAAGCAGAAAAGAGGGGGAGAGAGTTTTCTTCCTCTCCCTAGAGAAATATCTATTAAAATATATATATATATATAAATCTATTTATATATAAATGGTAAATATATATAAAAATATCTTTATTTGTAAAACAGAACAAAGGACTGATGAGATTACTTTGCACTTTCTTCTTGGTCAGCGAGGCATCTGGAAATGTGCTGGGAGCGCTCTCAAAGCCAAAGGGCCAGTTAATCAGCCGTTGTTTGGGGGGGGGGGTCTGTACTCCCCTTCCCTCTGGGAAATCCCCACCCTGTGTTTGGAGTCACTTCACAAATACGTCTGCAACAGAAAAATCAAGTCTGCACATTTGAAGAGAGACTGACCTGATGCAGCACCGCCCTCATTGGGGGCTCAATACTGGCGCACTCCCCCCCCCAACCATTGCACACAGAAGTGAGCGTTGGCAGCACAACAAGAGAAGCACACGAAACGCATTGTGGGGACGACAATGTCAGAACAAGATAACTACACCCGTTTGGTGTCCTGGTTAAGTGTCCTGGTTTGGTGTCCTGGTTAAGACTCTAATCTGGGAGAAGTGGGTTTGATCCCCCACTCCTCTTCCACTTGCACCTGGCTGGATGACCTTGGGCAAGCCGTAGTTCTGACGAGAGCTGTTCTTGAAAAAAAGAGCCGTTTCTGTCAAGAGCTCTCTCAGCCCCGCCTACCTCACAGGGCGTCTGTTGTGGGGAGGGGAAGGGAAAGGAGTTTGTAAACTGCTCTGAGACTCCCTTGGATAGTGAAGGGCAGGGTATAAATCCAATCTCTTCTTCTCCTCCTCTATTGCTTTGGACCCATTGCCCATAGCACATCTGGGAGGGGTTTTCTGTGGTGTCATGACACTGTCCCATACTATAACGGGCCCATCTGTCAAAGCGTTAGGGAACCACTGTTTTGTAGTGCTGGGATTGGCAGACCTGAGTTCAAATTCTGCATAAAGAACAAAGCTTGGTCAAATGACGTGGGACACACTTTGTCATCTGGGGAAGCTGAACCCATTGCATTTCGCCCTAATCTCAAGGGGGTGGTAGTGTTTGGAATCAATGCTCCCTCTAAGCTGTGGAGTCTTGTGGGCAAAAATGCTACTTTGTGAGCGACTGGCATTAAAGTTGTGAGCGAGCGATGTGGCTGCTGCAGAAATTAGTTTGCTCTGGAGCTGTTCCTTCCTGAGCTGAGACAAAAAAAATGTGTGAGCCGGAGGCTAAAGAACCGTGAGCTAGCTCACACTAACTCATCTTAGAGGGAACACTGGTTGGAATGGCATTTCTATCTGCTCCCTGATCAAGTGAATGCCTACAGATCCGTTGTTTCTTTCAGAGACTCAGGGGATGTTAGCTGCAAAGGATCGCCCTCTGCCCTGGCCGGGATTGGTGGACTTGTTAAGTGAGACAAAATTTTATAAATCGACACAGCAAAACCTAGAGATGACAGTTTGCGACGTTCTGCGCATTCCTGTTTTCAAGAAAAGCAGTTTGTCTAAAGAGTGCCTTTAACGTAAGAACCACCACCACGGGGGACTCCTGGCCCCGGGCTAGCTGGCTGCCCAGTTGACCAAGATGTTCTGTTCTCACGCCACGGATGGCTCCTGACCCGACTGTGGCATGCCGGGGGTTCTCCGCAGGCCCTGGTTCCACGTCATGCCCAATGCTCCCTCTAAGCTGTGGGGTCTTGTGAGCAAAAATTCTACTTGGTGAGCCACTAGCATTAAAGTTGTGAGCCAGCGATTTGGCTCCTGCATAAATTAGTTTGCTCTGGAGCCACCCTTACTGGGATAAGACAAAAAAAGTGTGAGCCAGAGGCTAAAAAACTGTGAGCTGGCTCACACAAACTCAGCTTAGAGGGAACACTCATGCCCACGGAGAACAGCTAGGAGGGCCGAGGGTTCGATAATGGGGTCCAGCCGCATAGTAACGCGATTCTTCTTTTTAAAAAAACGTTTATTTTTGTGCCTGTCATGATGTACTGTACTGCTTCAGAGACGTGAAGATTTTTATCCACTGAAGAAGACTTTGCACTAAAAGTCCAATGTAACTTACAAAGGGGGGCGGGGGAGAGGAGCTGTTTATTTCCTTCTGCTTAGAACAAAGGCACTAAATAAAAAAAAACAATTTCAGATTTTACAACGTCTTTGAAATGTTGCTTTACTTGGTGCTGGTATAGTAGAAAAGGAGCCTTTCCCCCCCACTAGCGTCCTTAAAATAGCCAAGGCGACTTCTCTTGCAAGGGTGTGACAGAAATATTATCAATACCTGGAGGTGGTGGTGGTGGTGAAGGGATGCCTCTCACCCGAGGGTTGCCAACTACAAGTTGAGAAATTCCTGGAGATTTGGGGGGGGGGGGAAGCCTGGGGGCGAACCTAAACAGCATGATAAAAAGTAGAGACATCTCCCTGCCAACAAAAGTCCGCATGGTCAAAGCAATGGTATTCCCAGTAGTCATATATGGCTGCGAGAGTTGGACTATAAGGAAGGCCGAGCGACGAAGAATAGATTCTTTTGAACTATGGTACTGGAGAAGACTCTTGAGAGTCCCTTGGACTGCAAGAAGATCAAATCAGTCAATCCTAAAAGAAATCAACCCTGACTGTTCCCTGCAAGGCCAGATAATGAAACTGAAGCTCAAATACTTTGGCCACCAAATGAGAAGGGAGCGCTCACTGGAGAAGACCCTGATGCTGGGAAAGATTGAAGGTCAAAGAAGACGGGGACGGCAAAGGATGAGATGGTTAGACAGTGTCAAAGATGCAACGAACATGAAATTGAGCCAACTTCAGAGGATGGCAGAAGACAGGAAGGCCTGGCGGGAGCTGGTCCATGGGGTCGCGAAGAGTCGGACTCGACTGTGCGACTGAACAACAACAACAAAAGCCTGGGGGCAAGCAGGGTTTGGGGAGGGGCGGGACATCAGTGGAGTCCACCTTCCAAAGAGGCCACTTTCTCCAGGGGGAACTGAACTCTGTAGTCTAGAGAAGAGCTGTAACTCCAGGGGGTTGGCAACTCTCACTCACACACAATACTCCGACCTCAGTTCCTACACCCACCCTGCTAGTACTTGGGAACAGTACATACTGATCCCTGCTGGAACAGACCAGTGGTCCATCCAGTCCAGCAGGGCATAGATGCCGAGGCCTTCTGCTGAGAAGAACATCAGAAGAGCCCTGCTGGATCAGACCAGTGAGGGTCCTTCTAGTCCAGCCTCCTGTCCCACACAGGGGCCAACAATGTCCTCTGGAGGTCCAACAACAGGGCATAGAGACTGAGGCCTTCCCCTGAGAAGAACACCAGAAGAGCCCTGCTGGATCAGACCAGTGAGGGTCCTTCTAGTCCAGCCTCCTGTCCCACACAGGGGCCAACAATGTCCTCTGGAGGTCCAACAACAGGGCATAGAGACTGAGGCCTTCCCCTGAGAAGAACACCAGAAGAGCCCTGCTGGATCAGACCAGTGAGGGTCCTTCTAGTCCAGCCTCCTGTCCCACACAGGGGCCAACAATGTCCTCTGGAGGTCCAACAACAGGGCATAGAGACTGAGGCCTTCCCCTGAGAAGAACACCAGAAGAGCCCTGCTGGATCAGACCAGTGAGGGTCCTTCTAGTCCAGCCTCCTGTCCCACACAGGGGCCAACAATGTCCTCTGGAGGTCCAACAACAGGGCATAGAGACTGAGGCCTTCCCCTGAGAAGAACACCAGAAGAGCCCTGCTGGATCAGACCAGTGAGGGTCCTTCTAGTCCAGCCTCCTGTCCCACACAGGGGCCAACAATGTCCTCTGGAGGTCCAACAACAGGGCATAGAGACTGAGGCCTTCCCCTGAGAAGAACACCAGAAGAGCCCTGCTGGATCAGACCAGTGAGGGTCCTTCTAGTCCTGGTTCCTTCACCGGTTGTACACTTGCACAAATTCCATACATTGGTGGTGGTACACCCTTGTTACTCCTTGCTGATTGTCTCACAGTGGTTGTCTCTCTTACCCTTGGCATAGCTTCTCCTGGTTCCCCTTCTGAGCTGGAACTCTCTCGTGGAGATGGACCTGCCTGTTCACAGGTGGTCTGCGCAGATTGCCAAGCGAACACGTCGTTGAAGGAGACATCTGTAGGTTCCTGAGTAGCAGATTGCACTGTGGACTCAGCCAGGTTAGAAGTCTGTAGGACATTGCTTTCATCAACATGTACCACATTGCAGACTTTAACTGTGCAAGTCTTAGGGTTCAGGATTCTGTATCCTTTTCCTCCAGAGGCATATTCCACCAGGATTCCAGGTTCCGCTCTTGGGTCAAGTTTGCCTCTTTTCTCCTTTGGTATATATGCATAAGCTTTAGATCCAAAGGCTGTTATAAGTAAGTCCAGGCATTCTGTTATGCCATAATTCAAAAGGACTTTTATTGGTAGCTTTTGTTGGAACTCTGTTATGCAAATAGATGGCAGTGTGGACTGCTTCTGCCCAGTAAGACTCTGAAAGTCCAGATTGCATTAGCATAGAACGCGCCATTTCTTGAATGGTTCTGTTTAAGCGTTCTGCCGTTCCATTTTGTTGAGGAGAATAAGGAATTGTAGTCTTATGTTCAATTCCTTCTTGTTCCATGAATCTTTGGAACTCACTGCTGCAGTATTCTGTGACATTATCTGTGACACTTTGCCAAATTTGTTTTTCACAGAAGCAACATAGCATTTAAACTTGTCAAGCACCTCATCTTTGCTCCTAAGCAGGTAGGTATAGACATATCTGGATTTTCCTTCCAGAAAACTGACAAAATACTTGTTGCCACCAGCAGATTCTTTTATTGGACCAAC
>NW_015161962.1:869866-872547 GCF_001447785.1 Gekko japonicus
TAAAAATGAGTCATTTTGCTCATCATTTCTCTTAGTGACAGACAAAGCTTTCATGTTACTGTTCTGCTTTACAACATCAGCTCTTTGCTGTTTGTCTCTGATAACAAACACACCTCGTTTTTCAAAGTGACTGCTTGCCTTTCCTTGGCCACGCCCCTTAGGGGGTCTGGTTTCAGAGCGGTAAGATGTGGGGCGATCTTTTTGTTCTGGTAAAGTCTTTGATCTACAATGTCTTGCTATATGCCCGAATTTTCCAAAGTTGTGGCATTTCATATATCTTTTGGCATCTTTCCTTTTATAATCAGCCTTTACGCTAAGTACAGACAAGTCATTTGCAGTCTGGGACATTTCACACCTATGTCCTTCATCTTTTAGATATGCTAACACATATTCCAGTTTTAAGTCTTTTGTTCCCTTTAAAACAGCCACTTCATGCGAATACTCTCTTGTCAAGGAACCAAGAATCACAGCAATAACAGCCTTTTCCCCTGGCGCACCGTCCATTTTTTAAATTGCATTATATGCATCCATGACATAATTCAAATGTTTAAGCAGTGATTCACCATTTCTCATTTTTGCATTTATTAATCTATGATAGAGGAACAAGTAATTAGCATCATTTTTCAAAGCATAAGTTTGCTCAAGCTTCAACATCATTTGTTTCGTGGGTGTGCACTCTAAAAGCTCCTGATTATCTTTAGTGTTCACAGTTCCCATAATTAAAGACATCCCAAATCCATCATGCCCTCTGTACTTTTCAAGAGGGGCCCCTGTTTCAGGAGGATCGTCAGTGAGCACAGAAAGAGCTCCGTGAGCTTGAAGGGCATTCTTTACTGATCTCTTCCACCAAGAAAAATTAGTTTAGTCTAAGGTGGGCATATTGAAAAAAGCAAGATTCTTAGCTGCAGACATAATGATTTCTCCTTTTTAATACATTACTGAAACTTGAGAGTGATGAGGGAATGGGCGATCTTTTGTGAGCGCAGGATTAAGCTTTTCAGTAGAAACGGCCAGGATCGATCTCACCCCCTTTCCTTCTTTCTTTCACTAGGCACGGAAGAAGACGAACTCAGATCAAACAGTACAGGCTTTCTCCGACTTGGAAACACAGGTGTCTAGTCGGGTCCCGCAAGTTCATGAAGAAAACAGGATGTTGTCTGAATCTCACAAATCCAATGCGAGTTAAGATAAAAATTCTGTTTTAGAAAACTCCAGCACACATGTTTTTTCTTGACTCCAAGTCTGGTTGTGCACTCTGCTTAGCTATCTGGCGCAACTGAAGCGATCTGGGCACCCATAACCTTTGTTGGGTGATCGTGAGATATTGAAAAAATGGTATTTAGCAGAGATAAAATAGTCCAGCAGAGCCAGAGTAAAATAATTTAGACTGAGAGTCCATGTGTGTTTAAAATATAAAGTTTTTACTAAATTCTAGCATGGGAAGGGTAACTGGGATGAAAATAACAACAGAGCATAATCAGCTACATCCTTACTCTAAAAAGACAAAACTAGAAGAGAGAGAGTATGGCTACTCTTCTTCTTCTTCAGAACACCAAACAAAGATGGGAAGAGAAGCCATAAAATGGTAATACACCTTGACACTTTAGTCCCAATCAAATTCCTGGATCAGGGAGAAAATTCCCGGGCTTTCTACAGCTAAAGAACATTGGTTACATGAGAAACATTTGACTTCCTGTGAGTAACATAAACAAACATTTAACCCCAGATATACTGAGTGCTTTCAACACTTGTAATACCCAGCACTAAGTCCTTGCTCAGGCGAAACACGAGTTCAATGCATAACAACTTGGATGGGCAGATGTTTCCTTCTTAATGGTGGAATGCTGAGAGTAAACTGAGACGCTGCCATTACACTTCATCCGTCTCCTCTCAAAAATGGAAGCGACCTTGCAGCATCTTCTTCTTTGAAACATCTGAATCCCAGATCTAGGATGCAACATCAGGCAGAAAGCCTGGGCCTCTATGCCCTGTAGCTGGCCCTCCAGAGGAACTGGCTGGCCGCTGTGTGACGCAGGATGCTGGACTGGATGGACACTCACTGGTCTGATCCGGCAGGGCTCTCCTGATGTCCTTATCAGGGGAAGGCCTCGGCCTCTCTGCCCTGTTGCTGGCCCTCCAGAGGGACTGGCTGGCCCCTGTGTGAGATGGGAGGCTGGACTGGATGGACCCTCACTGGTCTGATCCAGCAGGGCTCTTCTGAGGTTCTCCTCAGGGGAAGACCTCGGCCTCTCTGCCCTGTTGTGGGCCCTCCAGGGGAACTGGTTGGCCACTGTGTGAGAGACAGGAGGCTGCACTGGATGGACCCTCGCTGGTCTGACCCAGCAGGGCTCCTCTGGTGTCCTTCTCAGGGAAAGGCCTCGGCCTCTCTGCCCTGTTGCTGGCCCTCCAGGGGGACTGGCTGGCCCCCGTGTGAGACGGGAGGCTGGACTAGACGGACCCTCCCTGGTCTGACCCAACAGGGCTCTTCTGAGGTCCTTATCAGGGGAAGGCCTCGGCCTCTCTGCCCTGTTGCTGGCCCTCCAGAGGAACTGGCTGGCCCCTGTGTGAAACGGGAGGCTGGACTGGATGGACCCTCCCTGGTCTGACCCAGCAGGGCTCTCCTGGTGTCCTTATCAGGGGAAGGCCTCAGCCTCCCTGCCCTGTTGCTGGCCCTCCAGAGG
>NW_015161962.1:872595-887302 GCF_001447785.1 Gekko japonicus
CTGACCCAGCAGGGGTCTTCCGATGTTCTTCTCAGGGGAAGGCCTTGGCCTCTCTGCCCTGTTGTTGGCCCTCCAGAGGAATTAGTTGGCCACTGTGTGAGACAAGATGGACCACTGGTCTGATCAAGCAGGGCTCTTTTGATAGAATCATAGAATTGGAAGGGACCTCCAGGGTCATCTAGTCCAACTCCCTGCACAATGCAGGAAATTCACAAATACCTTCCCCCCAGTAACCCCTATTCCATGCACAGAAGATAGCAAAAAAAACCCAAAACCTCTAGGATCCCTGGCCAAACTGGCATGGAGGGGGAAAAAAATCCTGACTCCAAAGTGGTGATCAGCATTTCCCTGGGTGTGTAAGAAAGGGCCACAGGAACTAAGCACTGATGCAACCCTTCCTGCTCTCCCTCTCATGATCTGCCTAAATTCACAGAATCAGCATTGCTGTCAGATGGCCATGCAGAGGAACTGGCTGGCCCCTGTGTGAGACAGGAGGCTGGACTAGAGGGACCCTCACTGGTCTGACCCAGCAGGGCTCTTCTGGTGTTCTTCTCAGGGGAAGGCCTCGGCCTCTCTGCCCTGCTGTTGGCCCTCCAGAGGAACTGGCTGGCCCCTGTGTGAGGCAGGAGGATAGACTGGATGGACCCTCACTGGTCTGACCCAGCAGGGCTCTTCTGGTGTTCTTCTCAAGGGAAGGCCTTGGCCTCTCTGCCCTGTTGCTGGCCCTCCTGTAGAATGGATGTGCACTGTAAATAATCCCATCACGGGTGTGTGTGTGTGTTTGGGGGCGATTTCTCACTAGAGCTGCCTCGCAGCACAGCCATTTGCCCCAACACAAACATGTCAATTTCACACCCGAGGCTGCGGGGCTGCATTTGACCCACAGCTTCGCCCGATTTCCTCCGCAGTTTCATGATCCTCAAAAACCAGGATCACGAAACTGCAAAGGAAATCGGGCGAAGCCTTGAGTCAAAATGCAGCCCCGGAGCCTCGGGTGTGAAATTGACATGTTTGTGTCGGGGCAAACGGCGGCTGTGCTGCGAGGTAGCTCTAGTGAGAAATCGCCCTGGGTGTGGTTCACAATGGGAATATCAGCAGGCCTCCGGTCCTGCTTTCCTTGTCTTGTTTTCCCGAGCTGAAATAAACTATGAGCTGTTTCACTGATCAACATGTCTGGACCCAGTGCTTTATAGTCCCCCACAGGGAAGAAAGGCAGGTTACCAATGGAGAAAACAAACAGTCAAATCAGCAAGTGACCCAAAGCTGGGAAGAACTGAGCGCTCTTCAAAGGTCAGGAAAGAGATTTGAACAGGGGCCCTAAGAAGCCACAAGCAATGCTCCCTCTAAGCTGTGGAGTCTTGTGAGCAAAAATTCTACTTTGTGAGCCACTGGCATGAAAGTTTTGAGTGAGCAGCTTGGCTTGCTCTGGAGCCATCCTTCCTGAGCTGAGACAAAAATGTGTGAGCTGGAGGCTAAAAAACTGAGAGCTAGCTCACACTAACTCAGCTTAGAGGGAACACTGCTCACAAGCACCAAGGAATATCCAGTCATGACCCACGGCGGGTAGCCGCCTCACCATGGCGTGCCACCTGGTGCTGAGCCAGCCCTGCGGGCACCTGGGTAAACCTCTTTCCACACTCCTGACATTCAAAGGGTTTCTCTCCTGTGAGGATTCCCTTGTGTACGGAAAGGCTTCCTTTGTTGATGAACCACTTTCCGCACTGGAGGCATCCGAAGGGCTGGTCCCCAGTGTAGATTCTCTCATGGATAGCCAGGGCCCCATCTGGCTGCAAACGGCTTCCCACAATGCAAGCCTCCGTGCGGCTTCTCTCCCGTGTGGATCCTCTGATGGATTCTCAGCTCCGATCTCTCGCAGAAGCTGACCCCGCATTCAGGACACTTGTACGGCTAGGCTGCTTCCTGAGAAAAAGAGGAAAGAGAGGCCAGAGTCGCTCCTTGTGCCTGGAGAGATGGCGCAACAGGGAGCCGGCAAACGAGGGGAGCTGAAAACGACCCGGAGAGGCCTGCAGTGCCCAGGCCAACCCTCCATTCTCCACCACCTCCGAAGGCACCTCTCCCCACAGCGGAGGCCAAAAGACAGCCCCACCGCTACTCTCCTCTCACGTGAACCCACATGGAGCTCCCTCCTGATGAATCAAGATGGGGAGCCACGTTAGTCTGTCTGTAACAGGAGAAAACAAGGGTCATTTTGTAGAAAGAGAGGTGCAGGAGCTCGTTTGCATAACTCATTTGCATATGTCACACCCCCTGACAAAGGCCAGGTATGCAAGCGGGGGGGGGGGCAAAGTGAGCAGAGCAGATTTCCGTGGCAAAGTGGGGATTCCAACCTGGCTCTCCCCGATCCTGGTCTGACCCTCTGACCCCTGCACCACCCTGGATAACACACTGCCCAGATGTTGCTCACTCTTCTCTAGGTTATTTTGGAGGCTCCCCTTAGTCAGTTCCCCTTCTGTAATGGCCCCTTCCTTCCTCCCTGCCCAAAGTGCTGACTTCAGTGTTTGTTCGGTTCTTTTTCCAGCAGTGCGTGACGTGTGGGAAAAGCATTCTTGTCCTAACTGTGGCAAAAACAGTTTCATGTGAAATGGAAACTGGCAAGACACCAGAGAACCCACACAGGAGAAAAATCCTATGGGTGCTTTAAGTGTGATGGCAGCATCACCCACAAAGGCAACCTTGTGAAGCATCACAGAACCCACATGGGGGAAAAGCCCGTTAGGTGATTGGAGTGCAGGAAACAGGTTAGCTGGAGAGAACATTTCGCTAACCACCAGAGAGTCCATCAGCGCAAGAAGAGAAGGAGGAGGAGGAGGAGGAGATAGGATTTATACACCGCCCTTTCCTCAGAGTCTCAGAGCGACTCACAAACTCCTTCCCCTTCCCCTCCCCACAATAGACACACTGTGAGGTAGGCGGGGCTGAGAGAGCTCTGAGAGAGAACTGCTCCTGAAAGAATAGCTCTGAGAGAACTTGCAACGGACCCAAGGTCACTCCAGCAGCTGCATGTGGAGGAGGAGTGGGGACTCAAACCCGGTTCTCCCAGATTAGAGTCTGCACTCCTAACTACTACCCCAAAATGCGGTTCCTGTGTGCCCTCCAACCAGGCAGCAGGAGGGGTGCTTCTGTAGCATTTGTGAGCATGGAAACGGGGGGGGGGGGGGGCTGCGCGCTTTCCGTGTCTCGGCCTTTGAGTGTCTTTCTTCACACCAGGCTTTGGCTTCCTCACTTTCATGCAGCCTCTGAGCTGGTTGTCCTTGGCAGCCATGCTTGTCGAGGGAAGGACTAGAACTGTCTGCGTTCCTTTGGCAGGTTGCCACCCTAGGAAGACCGTGGTGGTGCTGGATAAACAAAGCCCCCCACTTTGCCCCCAGCCCTACTCAGAATGGGAGCAACACACCGAGCAGTTGTTTGAAGCTCTTCAGTAGAGCCCTTCCTCCCTGAGAAGGAAGGAAGCCAGGAGCCAGGAAGACTCCCCAGCCCCAAGGAGACATCAGCGGTTGCCCTCAAACTGAACATAAAAACACAAGAGAAGCCATGTTGGCCCAGGCCAATAACCCATCCAGTCCAACACTCTGTGTCACGCAGTGGCCAAAACACAGGTGCCCTCAGGAGGTCCACCAGCGGGGCCTCGGAGAGAAACGGGAGAGGTGGAACCTCGTAACCATACACTGTCGTGAAGGGGGATACCCCCGTGGAGGAATGACAGACATTGTTGTAACAAAACTCAGCAAGGGGGAGGAGCTCCTCCCAATAGTCCTGTAGGACGTTCGTAAAACACTTGAGGTATTGTTCGAGGGTTTGATCGACACATTCTGTTTGCCCGTCCATCTCGGGGTGATCGGCGCTACTCAAGCCCCGTTCCACCCCCAGAAGCCCCATCAGCTCCCCCTAAAACTTGGAAACAAATTGCGCCCCCTATCGGAGATTATCTTCCGGGGCAAAGTGTGTAACTGGAAGACCTGTTGAAGGAAAGCCTTAGCCAGAAGGCAAGCCATAGGTAGTGCCTTAAATGGGATAAAGTCAGTTTGCTTGGAAAATAAGTCCACCCCCCCCCTACTGAGGGGTAAATCTGTGATGAAGTCCATGGAGATAACTTCCCACAGTCTACAGGGTGTGGGCAGGGATTGCAAGAGCCCTGGCGGCTTCCCCAGGCATGCTTTGCACATAATGCAGGTCTGACACGATTTGACAAAGAGGGAAAGATCCTTCCTCATCCCGGGCCACCAAAATTGGCGCTGTAGCAGATGCAACAATTTGACAGACCCCATATGCCCCACCAGTTTATTTCCGTGTACTGTGGACATAATCTCGCCCCTCAATGCCGAAGGCACAAACAGTTTGTGGCCACGGTACCAACAGCCGTTTTCCCTTTCCTCCACCTCCCCCTCTTTCTCCAATTCCAGACGATCAGCGTCAGAAAGGGCGGAAGCGGGGGGCTTCCGGTGGCGCAAAACAGCATGGCCGCCTAATCCCACTGCTCCAACTTGCCCTCCTGTTCCCGTGCAGATCACAACGATCATACCCATGAATCAGCCTCCAAACTTATGGGGAAGAAAGACAAACCAAGTGAGCTACAAAATAAGTATAAATTCAAGAAGTTGCAAACAACGCTGATCTCCAAATCATCGAAAACGGAATCAGGGCTCCAGCTAGCTCTGGCAAGCAAAGTGGCGTCCAGAGCTGAAGATCTTGCTGCTACACCTAACCCAGTGTCTTCTGCTGATTTAACCAGGGTACTAAACACCTTGGAGAAGTCAATTCTCAACAATATATCAGCACTATTTCGATCAATGTATGAACAAAGGAGACTCTACAAAAATCTGTCAATGAAAATAAAGTGGTAGCGGACAGAGCAATGAATGTTGGCCTCAGTAACCAGAAGGAAATTTTACAGCTTCAGCAAATGGATGAACTGCTGGCGGAAAAGTCTATGAAGGCTGAAATTGCGCTGAGACAAAATAATTTGAAGATAAGAGGATGGCCGGAAAAAATTGAAATGAAAGGTAACCTAAATGATTTACTTTCTGACTGGCTTATGAAAGAGGTGCCTCTAGAGGGAGATTTGGCTCACGTTGTAACGAAGGCTTTTCATGCAGGGCCCCTGAGTATTCTTAAAACTAGAAACTCCAGAGATATTATTGCTTCATTTCTGGATTTTAGATATAGAAAAGCCATCCTAAATGCATCCAGGCAGAAGGGGCACTTTATCTTTAGAGGTCACAGGATCGAGATCTTTCCGGATCTCCCGAAGGAAGCCCTAACCAAAAGACGGGAGCTTCAACCAATCACTTCAAGCCTTGACGAAGTGGATATTAGATATACATGGCCATCGCCACTAATTCTTCAGTTCTATCACCAAGGGAAGACACATTGAATCTCCTCAAAAGAAGAAGGTCTCACCGTGCTGTGTGACATGAACCTGGTGTCGCCAATGGAGCTTCAAAAGTACTCTTACAAAAGAAAATGTCGCTCCCCGTCTCCTTCGTCTAATGACACTCCGGAGCTGCAGGAGGACTTAAACTAACTGCTTACCATAAGGCTTGATGAGTATCCTGTATTAACTTTTGTCAAAAGTAAAACAAAAGATATGTAAACTGCCTATGGTTATCGTAAAACAGATTTTCACGCCCATTTGCTGTCATGGGCAGTGGTACTGCTTCAAGAATTGCCTTGTATCAGCTTCATAGTTGAAAGTTTATTGTTAAATATGTCTTGTTCACTGTAATGTTCTCTGGTTATATATCTGATATATTGGTTGTAGTTAATAATATTTGTGGGATTGCTTAATCATTTGGAACGGGGGGGGGAGGTTGCACGGGAGATTTTCTTTGGCTCTCTACAAAGTTTCTGTGCTTTCAAAGTACAGTGCTGGGGAATAGAGATACGAAGCTCGGCCCAGCCTTCTGCAAAAAGTTGATTTTTGCTGTAGAGAGACAACGCAAGTTCTGATTCTCAATTCTAAATAGACGGTTTAATACATATATTTATTTGGATTAATTATCATACTTGATAAGCACTTGATTGTATTCTATAATTCATTAATTTCTATTTTAAAAGCATATACTATATACATATATATTTTTAAATACTAATTTTAAATATCTTACATACTATAATTAATTGAGGTAACAGTGACATTAGAAATTTAATTTTTGAGTTAACTTCCTTTTTTAAAGCAAACAATATCTACATATATTTTTAAATATTAGCTCTAAATATCTTACATATTATAATCTGCAAAGGTAACAGAGACATTGTACAATTAATTATACTTCTAATCAATTAGCTTTACAGATAGTTAATACTTTGCTTAGTAGAGACAGCCATAAGTGTTTATACAGGCATGTTAGTTATTGAAGTGACAGTTGGATTTTAGTGACCTGAAGGATTTGTCACCAAAGTGAACACAAAGAACTTAGAGAACATATTATATACAACATTGCTGGAGATTCTTAAACTACGGTAAAGGGTAGGGGAGGGATCTATACTTAGATTACTTAGATTACTCGGCTTGAATCTTGATCTTTGACTTACTGGAAGATTTTCACGCATATCACAGTACTAACTTTTGCCTCTTCTTTTTAATTTTATCCTTTCTGGGGAAAGGTACAGGCCAACGAGATCATGCAGCCAGCTATCAAAATCTATTCATATAATGTGCGTGGGCTGAATAACGTCATCAAACATAAGAGAATTCAGAGTCAAATTGTAAAACTAAATCCGGACATTGTTTTTCTCCCGGAGACTCACATTAGGGAAGATGTAGCACCTCTGTTCAAAACTAAAAAATTCTCCCAACAAAGGTACATCCAAATCTTCTATGCAGGCGAAATCATTAGGGGGGGAGGTCTTAATTTTATTATGGACCAATCTAAAGACATAAGAACATAAGAGACGCCAATGTTGGATCAGGCCAAAGGCCCATCCAGTCCAACACTCTGTGTCACACAGTGGCCAGAAATACCAGTGCCATCAGGAGGTCCAGCAGTGGGGCCAGGACATTAGAAGCCCTCCCACTGTTGACCCCCCCAAGCACCAAGATGACAGAGCATCACTTGCCCCAGAGCCCCTAGCTATACCTTGTGGCTAATAGCCACTGATGGACCTCTGCTCCATATGCTTATCTAATTCCCTTTTGAAGCCGTCCATGCTTGTAGCACCCACCACTTCCTGTGGCAGTGAATTCCAAGTGTTAATCACTCTTTGGGTGAAGAACGCCGCTGCCGCTGCCGCCTCGGGGAGATCGAGGGGTGGGGGGTGGAGGAGACGGGGCTCTTCTCCCCCCCCATGAGTATCGCGGGTCCCCCTCTTGTGCTTATCTAATTCCCTCTTGAAGCCGTCCCTGCTTGTAGCTGCCACCACTTCCTGTGGCAGGGAATTCCACGTGTTCATCACTCTTTGGGTGAAGAAGGACTTCCTTTCATCCGTTCTAACCCGACCGCTCAGCAATTTTATTGAGTGCCCACGAGTTCTTGCATTGTGAGAAAGGGAGAAAAATACCTCTTTCTCTACCTGCTCTATCCCATGCATCATCTTATACACCTCGATCAAGTCACCCCTCAGTCGTCCACCAGTGGGGCCAGGACATTAGAAGCCCTCCCACTGTTGCCCCCCCCAAGCACCAAGACAATATTAGCCTTGTGGCTAATAGCCACTGATGGACCTCTTCTCCATATGCTTATCTAATTCCCTCTTGAAGCCGTCCCTGCTTGTAGCTGCCACCACTTCCTGTGGCAGGGAATTCCACGTGTTCATCACTCTTTGGGTGAAGAAGTACTTCCTTTTATCCGTTCTAACCCGACCGCTCTGCAGTTTCATGGAGTGCCCACGAGTTCTTGCATTGTGAGAAAGGGAGAAAAATACCTCTTTCTCTACCTGCTCTATCCCATGCATCATCTTATACACCTCGATCAAGTCACCCCTCAGTCGTCCTTTCTCCAAGCTAAAGAGCCCTAAGCGCTTTAACCTTTCCTCATAGGGAAAGTTCTCCAACCCTTTTATCATTCGAGTTGCCCTTTTCTGCACTTTTTCCAAAGCTATAATATCCTTTTTAAGGTGTGGTGCCCAGAACTACACACAGTATTCCAAATGAGGTCTCACCATTGAGCCACTTCACCACTTACTGCCAACCCCACATCGTTAATGAACAAGTTAAAAAGCACAAGTCCTAGTACCGAACCCTGCGGCACCCCACTGCTTGCCACCTTCTACTGTGAAAACTGCCCACTCTCTTCCTGCTAATTAATCAGTTTTTAACCCACAAGAGGACTTGCTCTCTTATCCCGTGACTGCTGAGTTTATTTAAGAGCATTTGATGAGGAACTTTATCAAAAGCTTCAGCAACATATTTATCAAAAGCTCTTTGGAAGTGTAGGTAAACAACATGTCCTGAGTCACCCTTGTCCAGAAGAAGAAGAAGAAGAAGAGGAGGAGGAGGAGGAGGAGGAGATTAGATTTATACCCCACCCTCCACTACCCAAAGGTGTCTCAGAGTGGCTTACAAACTCCTTCCCCTTCCCCTCCCCATGACAGGCACCCTATGAGGGAGGTCGGGCTGAGAGAGCTCTTGACAGAAACTGCTCTTTTTCAAGGACAGCTCTTATCAGAACTACGGGTTGCCCAAGGTCATCCAGCCAGGTGCAAGTGGAGGAGTGGGGAATCGAACCTGGTTCTCCCAGATTAGAGTCCGCGCACTTAACCACTACACCAAAGCCATGCCAGTTGCATGCTTGTTCACCTCCTCAGAAAACTCTGAAAGGTGAGTGAGACAGGATCTTCCCTTCTAGAATCCATGCTGGTTCTTCCTCAATAGGTTTTGTTCATAAATGTACCTACTATTTTTAATAATGGCTTCCACCAATTTACCCGGTATTGATGCTATGATCTCCCAGATCTCCTCTGGAACCAGGAAGGAAGGAAGGAAGGAAGGAAGGAAGGAAGGATGGTCACCTTGAGACTGGACTACTGTAATGCTCTCTGCATGGGGCTGCCCTTGTCCCAAATCCGGAAGCTACAGCTAGTGCAAAATGCTGCGGCCAGTCTCTTGATGGGCCTCCCTATGCGGGAGTGGCTCCATGCTGGTGGAATGAGCTCCCGGAAGAGATCAGGGCCCTGCGGGACCTTTTACAGTTCTGCAAGATGGATCTCTTCCACCAGGCTTTCAGTCAAGGAGCCCCATCTAATAAGGGAAGGCCCCGTGCCCTGGTCTCACCATCAATAACCGTGCCTGCTGCAGAAAGAAAGAAATCCAAATAAGCTGTGTCCACCGGCCTAAATCACCTGAACTGCCCATCGTAGTCCTACTGTCCTACTGTTCTAGCACTTGTGACGGTAATAGCACTTTATGGTAGCTGAATTGTTTTATGACTAGCTGTTGCGGAATTTCTGGGTTTTGTGGCCATGGTCTTGGGATTGTAGGACCTGACGTTTTGCCAGTAGCTGTGACTGGCATCCTCAGAGGTACAACACAGAAAGATGGAGGACTCTGTGTCAAGGCGAGAGGAAGAAAAATGGTAGGCAGGTCATTTATATCTACTCAGGAAGGTGGGGGTAGGGCCGAGTCATTATCTTGTGGGAGTTCCCCGGGCTGTGAACATGCTAATGGAGGAGCTTTCCTGAGGAGGTTCTTTTGCATATGGATTCTTTCCTGAGGAGGTTCTAATCTTATCTGCAGTGCTATTGTCAGATATTGCTATTGCTACTCTACATCTGACAATAGCACAACAGATAAGATTAGAACCTCCTCAGGAAATGCCAAGACCACGGCCATAAAACTCGGAAAATCTGCAACAGCTAAGGAACTCCAGCCGTGAATGCCTTTGACAACAAATTGTTTTGTAACTGTTATCTATGTGTTGGGTTTTTGATGCAAGCCGCCCTGAGCCTGCTTGTTGCGGAGGGCGGGGTATAAATTGAACCAACCAACCAACCAACCAATCAATCAAGAACTGATTCCTCTGCAGGGCTGAGTCTGTGCTGCAACAGGGTGACAACATCCCTGCAGGGGTTCTTGTTGTTGAGATCAGCAACCCTGCAGGTTAGAGAGGGTTCTATTTAAAGAAAATAATAAAATTGTTCCTTCATCCACTCCAATTGAGAGCGGTAGACGGCTTGCCTTTTCTTGTGGAAAGCTGCGTGAGTCAGAAATCCCAGGAAGCGTGTGGGGCTTGGCAGGCTGAGCTAGGCCGCTCACTGCTGCCCAGGGCTAGCAGCAGTGAGACACAGGAGAGGGGGAGTGGGGGGGGGAGTGGTCCGGGAAGGAGACACGACTTGTTGTTTTGGCCTGGGCCCTGGGGTGGGCCGTCCCGCGCTGTCCTGGGAAGCTCTTAAAAGGGGGGGCGGGTCATTGCGGGCATCAGGAGACCGTTGCTGGATCTGATGAGACGCCTGGGGGTGTTTTCTACAGTAAGGAGAGATTTAGTGAACGGCTTTCCTCTTAAGCTCCTGCCCACATAGCAGTTCGAAAGCAAGAAATTGCAAGTAGATAAATAGGCACTGCTTCGGTGGGGAAGGTAACAGCGTTCCACGCCTAGTCATGCCGGCCACATGACCACGGAGTTCGTCTTCGGACAGCGCTGGCTCTTCGGCTTGGAAACGGAGATGAGCACCGCCCCCTAGAGTCAGATTCGACTGGCTTTTGAGCAAGGGAAACCTTGACCTTGACCTTTTTACCTCTCCTCTTAAGGGGGGGGGATCCACAGTGGGAGGGGAGAGGGACTCGGCTCTTCCCTTTCCCTGCGCTACTTCCTCCAAGGAGCCGAGGGCACCTCATACGACTTCCTCCCCCCATTTTATCCTCACAACAACCCTGTGATGTAGGTTTTGGCTGGAAAACCCAGGGTCGGCCCATGGACTCCAAAGCAGAGGGAGCAATCCTAAGTCAGTCCGCGACAGTCTCGTGCTCTTCGTTACTCCCAGGAAAGTGCCTTTAGGGTTGTAGAGGGAGGGGGGATTTGAACGCGGGCCTTCCTGCTCCTGACCCAGCACCCTGCAGTGCAAGGTCTGGATTGCCTGCCTGGTGCGAAGGTAGCGGACATTACGCGTGTTTTAGATAGGCTGGTAGATAGTGCTGGGGAGGAGCCAGTGGTCGTGGTGCATGTCGGCACCAACGATGTGGGGAAATGCAGTCGTGAGGTCCTGGAGGAGAAATTTAGGCTGCTGGGCAGGAAACTTAGGTCCAGGACCTCCAAGGTAGCCTTCTCAGAAGTGTTACCTGTTCCACGCGCAGGGCCGGAGAGACAGGCAGAGATCAGGAGTCTCAATGCGTGGATGAGATGATGGTGTAGGGGGGAAGGGTTCAGGTTTGTTAGGCACTGGGATACTTTTTGGAACAAGAGGGAGCTGTACAGGCGAGACGGTCTCCACTTGTCCCAAGAAGGAACCAGGCTGCTGGCACTTAAAATCAAAAAGGTGGCAGAGCAGCTTTTAAACTGAATATTGGGGGAAAGCCGACAGGAGATGAAAAGTCTCTGGTTCGGGTTGGCTCATCTGAGAGAGGTGAGGGGGTACCGGTTGCTTTTCTACAGGGAGGTGGATTGAAATTGTCCACAGAGGCCATGGCTGGTGACATGGACTGCCGGACAACGACTCGAGATAGCAAGAGGAAGGATGCAGGCTTAACTTGTAAGGGAAATTACAGCTGTTTCTATACAAATGCTAGAAGTGTCCGAGGTAAAATCGGGGAGTTGGAGTGCTTGGTGTCGGAGGGAAAAATAGACATTGTGGGTATTTCTGAAACTTGGTGGGATGAGGAAAATCAGTGGGACACAGTGATTCCCGGTTATATATTATATCGGAAGGATAGGGGGGGAAGGGTTGGAGGTGGGGTAGCTCTGTATGTCAGAGAGGGTATAAAGTCTAGAAAGATTGAGAGGCTAAGTGAATTGGATTCGCTTCTGGAAGTTCTATGGGTTGAAATAGGGGGGCCAAAAGGAAACTTAACACTGGGAGTTTGTTATCGCCCACCAGATCAAAAGATAGAGGAGGATTATAAAATGATGAATGCCTTAAAGATAGCAACTAGACAAAAACACTGTGTAATAATAGGTGATTTTAACTACCCACACATTGATTGGGTCAATATGTGTTCTAGCCGGGAAAAAGAGATTGAGTTTCTAGACACTCTAAATGACTGTGCTATGGAGCAGATGGTCACGGAACCTACCAGGGGAGAGGCGATCCTTGATTTGGTCCTAAGTAACACTCAAGACCTGGTGAGAGATGTAAAAGTGATTGCACCGCTTGGAAACAGTGATCATAATGTTGTTGAGTTCATCATTTGTACAAATAGAGAATTGGCCAAAAAGACTCACACAACCATTTTTAACTTTAAAAGGGGTAATTTCTCTGATATGAGGGGACACGTGGGGAGGAAACTGAAAGGAAAAGTAGAAAGGGTCAAAACAATTGGGGAAGCTTGGGATCTATTTAAAACTACGATCCTAGAAGCTCAAAAAATATATATTCCGCAGGTTAGGAAAGGCACAAACAGGTATAGGAAAAAGCCTGCATGGTTAACAAACAGAGTAATGGAGGCTGTAAAAAGTAAAAAGAATTCCTTTAAGCAGTGGAAAGCTAGTCACAGTGAGGCTGATAAAACGGAACACAGGCTATGGCAAATAAAATGCAAGTCTGAGGTCAGGCAGGCAAAAAGGGAATATGAGGAGCATATAGCAAAAAACGTAAAAACCAACAATAAAACTTTCTTCAAATACATTAGAAACAGGAAACCAGCCAGGGAGGCAGTGGGGCCCTTGGACGACCAAGGGGTAAAAGGAGTATTGAAGGATGATAGGGAAATGGCTGAGAAGCTAAATGCATTTTTTGCCTCCGTCTTCACTGTGGAAGATGAGAAGTGCTTGCCCACTCCAGAACCACTGATTTCAGGAGGGGTGTTGAAAGACCTGAGTCAGATTGAGGTGACGAGAGAGGAGGTCCTAAAACTGATAGACAACTTAAAAACTGAAAAATCACCAGGCCCAGATGGCATACATCCGAGAGTTCTGAAAGAACTCAAATGTGAACTTGTAGATCTCCTGACAAAGATATGTAATCTTTCCTTAAAATCTGCCTCCATTCCTGAGGATTGGAAGGTAGCTAATGTCACTCCCATCTTTAAAAAGGGTTCCAGAGGAGATCCGGGAAATTACAGGCCAGTCAGTCTGACGTCGATACCGGGTAAATTGGTGGAAACCATTATTAAGGAAAGAATTAGTAGGCACATAGATGAACAAAACCTATTGAGGCAGACTCAGCACGGTTTCTGTAAGGGAAGATCTTGTCTCACTAACCTGTTAGTGTTCTTTGAGGGGGTGAACAAACATGTGGACAAGGGGGATCCAATAGATATTATTTACCTTGACTTCCAGAAAGCTTTTGATAAAGTTCCTCATCAAAGGCTCCTAAGTAAGCTCAAAAATCATGGGATAGAAGGACAAGTCCTTTTATGGATCAAAAACTGGCTAGTTCATAGAAAACAGAGAGTGAGTGTAGGTGGGCAATTTTCTCAGTGGAGGGTGGTAAGCAGTGGGGTACCGCAGGGATCAGTACTTGGTCCACTGCTTTTTAACTTGTTCATTAATGATTTGGAGATGGGAGTAAGCAGTGAAGTGGCTAAATTTGCGGATGATACAAAGTTGTTCAGGGTGGTGAAAACCAGTGAGGATTGTGAGGCACTCCAAGGGGATCTGTCAAGGATGGGCGAGTGGGCGTCAACATGGCAAATGGGGTTCAATGTGGCCAAGTGCAAGGTGATGCACATTGGAGCCAAAAATCCTAAATATAAATACACATTGATGGGGTCTGAACTGGCAGAGACTGAGCAAGAGAGAGATCTTGGAGTTGTAGTGGATAACTCACTGAAAATGTCGAGACAGTGTGTGACTGCAATAAAGAAGGCCAATGCTATGCTGGGGATTATTAGGAAGGGTATTGAAAACAGATCAGCCAATATAATAATGCCCCTATATAAATCAATGGTGAGACCTCATTTGGAATACTGTGTGCAGTTCTGGGCACCACACCTTAAAAAGGATATTATAGCTTTGGAAAAAGTGCAGAAAAGGGCAACTCGAATGATAAAAGGGTTGGAACACTTTCCCTATGAGGAAAGGTTAAAGCGCTTAGGGCTCTTTAGCTTGGAGAAAAGACGACTGAGGGGTGACATGATCGAGGTTTATAAGATTATGCATGGGAAAGAGCAGGTAAAGAAAGAGGTACTTTTCTCCCTTTCTCACAATACAAGAACTCGTGGGCACTCCATGAAACTGCAGAGCGGTCGGGTTAGAACGGATAAAAGGAAGTACTTCTTCACCCAAAGAGTGATTAACACATGGAATTCACTGCCACAGGAAGTGGTGGGTGCTACAAGCATGGACGGCTTCAAAAGGGAATTAGATAAGCATATGGAGCAGAGGTCCATCAGTGGCTATTAGCCACAAGGTATAGCTAGGGGCTCTGGGGCAAGTGATGCTCTGTCTTCTTGGTGCTTGGGGGGGGGGTCAACAGTGGGAGGGCTTCTAATGTCCTGGCCCCACTGCTGGACCTCCTGATGGCACTGGTATTTCTGGCCACTGTGTGACACAGAGTGTTGGACTGGATGGGCCTTTGGCCTGATCCAACATTGGCGTCTCTTATGTTCTTATGTTCTTAAATGTAGGAGCAGGACCAGGGTACTTTAATCCATCAGGGA
>NW_015161962.1:887478-891980 GCF_001447785.1 Gekko japonicus
CCAAGCTAAAGAGCCCCAAGTGCTCTAAACTTTAAGAACATAAGAGAGAGGCCAATGTTGGATCAGGCCAGTGGCCCATCCAGTCCAACACTCTGGGTCACACAGTGGCCAAAAACACCAGGTGCCCTCAGGTGGTCCAGCAGTGGGGCCAGGACACTAGAAGCCCTCCCACTCTCGCCCCCCCCAAGCACCAAGAATACAGAGCATCCCTGGCCCCAGACCGAGAGTTCCTATCTATACCTTGTGGCAAATAGCCACTGATGGACCTCTGCTCCACATGTTTATCCAGTTCCCTCTTGAAGCCGTCCAGGCTTGTAGCTGCCACCACCTCCTGTGGCAGTGAGTTCCATGTGTTCTTTGGGTGAAGAAGTACTTCCTTTTATCCGTTCTAACCTGACTGCTCAGCAATTTCATGGAGTGCCCACGAGTTCTTGTATTGTGAGAAAGGGAGAAAAGTCCTTCTTTCTCTACCTGCTCTATCCCATGCATCATCTTGTAAACCTCGATCGTGTCACCCCTCAGCCGTCGTTTCTCCAAGATAAAGATCCCCAAGCGCTTTAACCTTTCCTCACAGGGAAAGTGTTCCATCCCTTTGATCATTCTAGTCGCCCTTTTCTGCACTTTTCCCAATGCGATAATAAATAAGCCCCCCCCCCCCAATGTATGACCTCTTAATTGTTTCTACAAATTCAGGGAGCCATTTCAATTAAGGGAGGTGTGTGTTTGGATGCTTGTTGTGTTCTGAACTTGGGAAGCTGGAAGCCCCACTGTCCACTGCAGGGAATGTTCTCCTCTGGACCCGGACTCTTCCCATTAATGGAGACAAGCTGGTGGGAGAGCTTCCCACAATTGTCCTCTCTGTGTGGCGACAGAGTGCTTATCGAACACTCTGTTCCCTCCTTATTTCACGGGCTTCAGAAGTTGACCCCAGCCACTGACAGCACATGAGGCCAGACGAATTGTGGCTGTCTGCTGGGGGCGGGGTGGAAGGGGGGGTCACTGCTGCAAGAGGGGCGGAGGGCTGAAATCTGGGAAGGTGCCACGTAGACGAGGGACAGGAGGTTTGCGTCCAGGCCTCCTGACCAGGAGAAACCCACCCCATTCAGACACCCTCCTCCCCCTTCCCCGCCGCCAGCTATAGTTTTGGAAAACAAGAGGTACAGAGGCTCTGCGCGGCCCTCAGTTATAGATGGCAGAATAAGGACATCAGAAGAGCCCTGCTGGATTAGACCACTGAAGGTCCATCCAGTCCAGCATCCCACCTCTCACTGGGGCCAACCAGTTCCTCTGGAGGGCCAGCAACAGGGCAGAGAGGCCGAGGCCTTCCCCTGAGAAGAACATCAGAGGAGCCCTGCTGGATCAGACTACTGAAGGTCCATCCAGTCCAGCATCCCACCTCTCACAGGGGCCAACCAGTTCCTCTGGAGGGCCAGCAACAGGGCAGAGAGGCCGAGGCCTTCCCCTGAGAAGAACCTAAGAAGAGCCCTGCTGGGTCAGACCAGTGAGGGGTCCATCCAGCCCAGCCTCCCGTCTCACACAGTGGCTCACCAGCAAGAAATTGCAAGTAGATAAATAGGTACCCCTTTGGTGTGAAGGTCACAGTGTCTAGTCATGCTGGCCACATGACCACGGAGAAGTCCTCGGACAGCGCTGGCTCTTCGGCTTGGAAACGGAGATGAGTACCGCATCCCTAGTTTTGGATTCAACTGGCTTTACCTACTGCCCATCAGCTTCATTTAATGTCCTCAAGGTCTAGTATTTTGAAGAGAGAAAATGTTCTCTTGGGCCACTCCCTCCACCCCCTGCTTAATTTGATAAACCTCTCTCACGTCCCCCCCTGAGTCATCTCTCTTCTAGGCTGAAAAGTCCCAGACTCTTCTTCAGTCCTTCCTCAAAGGGAAGGCGCTCCAACCCCCTCGCCATCTCCACTTCCTCTCAGCCCTCATAAGAGAAATTCTCTACTAGTTCTTATAAACCCAAGCAGACAAATTCCCCAAACAAACAGAAGTTCTCCGCTAGTTCCTATCAGCCCCAGACGACAAACTCCAAAAAAAGAGGTTCTAACGCATCTTACCTCAATGCTGACGCTTCTCGCCTCTGCTAACTCTTTACAACACTCTATCACAAAGTCTCACTTTGCATGTGGAATGCTAATCTGCTGCTCACCCTCTAGCTATATGGGTGGACTGGTAACTTCCATTCCAGTGTATCTGAAGCAGTGTGCCTGGCACACAAAAGCTCGTACCTTGAATAAAACACTGTTGAAGGTGCTCCTGGACTCATCAGTTTGCAAGCATAACAGGACAACAGAACGAGGTGGCTGTTTTTGTCTAATGGCAGAAGTCTGGCAGAAGTCTGCGGTGGCTCAGTGGTGAAGGTGCTGAACTGCAGGCTGGGAATGCCGCGTGACAGAGGGAGCTCCAGTCTCTGGCCCCAGCTCCTGCCAACCTAGCAGTTCGAAAGCAAGAAATTGCAAGTAGATAAATAGGCACCGCTTAGGTGGGGAAGGTGACAGCGTTCCGTGTGCATCGGCGTCTAGTCATGCCGGCCACATGACCACGGAAAACGTCTTCGGACAGCGCTGGCTCTTCGGCTTGGAAACGGAGATGAGCACCGCAACCCTAAAGTCGGATTCGACTGGCTTTCGAGCAAGGGAAACCTTGACATTTACCTCTTCAGACTCACTCAGAGGAAAAGAGTGCGTTGAAACCATCCTGGCCAAATGTGCCATGCAACCAATGCTGGATTTTTCCAGTTCTGATGGTCTCCCGGTAAAGGCACATGAAACTCAGCAAGAATTCTTTGCCTGGTCATTTTGTCATTAAGGGAAGACACACAAATACCATATGGATTCCTCTTAATCGGTGTGGGCCAGGTCAACTGTTTTGGCTTTCTCTAATACCCTTTAATATGTTTGTAAACTGCTTGTCCAGTCACAGGTGACTTATGACGACCCCAGCAAGGGGCTTTCAAGGCTGCGGTGGCTCAAGTGGTTAAGGTAGGTAGTTCAGCAGTTCAAGACCTGAGTGCCACATGACAGACTGAGCTCCCAGCTCCTGCCAACCTAGCAGTTCGAAAGCAAAACATTGGAAGTAAATAGGTACCACTTTGGTGGGAAGGGAACAGCGTTCCATGCGCCTTGGTGTTTAGTCATGCCGGCCACATGACCACGGAAACGTCTTCAGACAGCGCTGGCTCTTCAGCTTGGAAACGGAGATGAGCACTGCATCCCTAGAGTTGGATTCGACTGGCTTTCGAGCAAGGGAAACCTTGACCTTTACTATCCCCCCTGTGCACACATGTCAGAATCCCTTGACTGATGATGTGACATTTCGACAGATGTACAGGGAATATAAGGAGCTGCGGTGGCTCAAGTGGTTAAGACACTGAACTGCAGGCTGTGGAAGGTCAGTAGTTCAGCGGTTCAAGACCCGGGTGCCGCAAGACAAAATAAGTACCACTTCGGTGGGAAGGTGACAGCGTTCCATGTGCCTCGGCATCTAGTCATGCCGGCCACATGACCATGGAAACGTCTTCAGACAGCGCTGGCTCTTCGGCTTGGAAACGGAGATGAGCACTGCATCCCTAGAGTGAAACAGGATTCTGGACTAGATGGACCCTCACTGGATCAGACCAGTGAGAGTCCATCTAGTCCAGCCTCCCATCTCACATAGTGGCCAACCAGTTCCTCTGGAGGGCCACCAACAGAGCAGAGAAGCCGAGGCCTTCCCCTGAGAAGAACCTCAGAAGAGCCCTGCTGGATCAGACCAGTGAGGGTCCATCTAGTCCAGCCTCCCATCTCACACAGGGGCCAGCCGGTTCCTCTGGAGGGCCAACAACAGGGCATAAGAGACCGAGGCCTTCCCCTGAGAAGAACCTCAGAAGAGCCCTGCTGGATCAGACCAGTGAGGGTCCATCTAGTCCAGCATCCCGTCTCACACAGGGGCCAGCCAGTTCCTCTGGAGGGCCAACAACAGAGCAGAGAGGCCAAGGCCTTCCCCTGAGAAGAACCTCAGAAGAGCCCTGATGGATCAGACCAGTGAGGGTCCATCTAGTCCAGCATCCCGTCTCACACGGGTGCCAAGCAGTTGCTCTTGAAAGCCAACAACAGGGCATAAGAGACCGAGGCCTTCCCCTCAGAAGAACATCAGAAGAGCCCTGCTGGGTCAGACCAGTGAGGGTCCATCTCGTCCAGCATCCTGCCTCACATGGGTGCCAAGCAGTTGCTCTTGAAGGCCAACAACAGGGCATAAGAGACTGAGGACTTCCCCTCAAAAGAACATCAAAAGAGCCCTGCTGGGTCGGACCAGTGAGGGTCCATCTAGTCCAGTCTCCTGTCTCACTCAGTGGCCAACCAGTTCCTCTGGAGGGCCAACAACAGGGCAGAGAGGCCGAGGCCTTCCCCTGAGAAGAACCTCAGAAGAGCCCTGCTGGGTCAGACCAGGGAGGGTCCCTCTAGTCCAACCTCCCGTCTCACACAGGGGGCAGCTAGTTCCTCTCGA
>NW_015161962.1:892084-923565 GCF_001447785.1 Gekko japonicus
GGCCAGCCAGTTCCTCTGGAGGGCCAACAACAGGGCAGAGAGGCCGAGGCCTTCCCCTGAGAAGAACACCAGAAGAGCCCTGCTGGGTCAGACCAGGGAGGGTCCCTCTAGTCCAACCTCCTGTCTCACACAGGGGCCAGCCAGTTCCTCTGGAGGGCCAGCAACAGGGCAGAGAGGCCGAGGCCTTCCCCTGATAAGGACACCAGAAGAGCCCTGCTGGGTCAGACCAGGGAGGGTCCCTCCAGTCCAGCCTCACACAGGGGCCAACCAGTTCCTCTGGAGGGCCAACAACAGGGCATAGAGGCTGAGTACTTCCCTGGAGGTTTGCCTCCTGGTGCTTATGAGGAAAGGCTGAAGAGTCGGGGACTTTTCAGTTTAGAAAAGAGATGACTAAGAGGAGCGTGACAGAGTTTTATAAAATTATGCAAGTGGTGGAGTGAGCTGACAAAGAGAATAATAGAATCATAGAGTGGGAAGGGACCTCCAGGGTCATCCAGTCCAACCCCCTGCACAATGCAGGATATTCACAGCTACCTCTTTCCTCACCCCCAGTGACCCCTGCTCCACACCCAGAAGAGGGCGAACCCCCCTCCAGGATCCCTGGCCAAACTGGCCTGGAGAAAATTGCTTCCTGGCCCCAAAGTGGCAATCAGCATTTCCCTGGGCATGTTAGAACTAAGCACTGAGGCAACCCTTCCTGCCCTCCCTCTTGTGATCTGTCTAAATTCACAGAATCTACATTGCTGTCAGATGGCCTCCAAAGAAGGAGAGCCCACCACCTCCCGAGGAAGCCTGTTCCACTGAAGAACTGCTCTGTCAGGAAGTTCTTTCTAATGTGTAGCCAAAAACGCTTCTGAGTTAATTTCAACCTGTTGGTTCTGGTCCGACCTTCTGGGGCAACAGAAAACAACTCCATACCATCCTCTCTATGACAGCCCTTCAAGTACTTGAAGATGGTGATCCTATCATCTCTCAGTCGTCTCCTCTCCAGGCTAAACATACCCAGCTCCTTCAACCTTTCCTCACAGGACTTGGTCTCCAGACCCCTCAGCCATCTTTGTTGCCCTCCTCTCGACATGTTCCAGTTTGTCTATATTCTTCTTAAATCGTGATGCCCAAAATGGAACACAATACTTTAGGTGAGGTCTAACTTCCAGAAAGCATTTGATAAAGTTCCTCATCAGAGGCTCCTAAATAAGTTCAATAGTCATGGGATAAAAGGACATCCTCTTGTGAATCAAAAACTGGCTAATTAATAGGAGAGAATGAGTATAAATGGGCAATTTTCTCAGTGGAGGGTGGTAAGCAGTGGGGTACCACAGGGCTCAGTACTGGGTCCGATGCTTTTTAACTTGTTCATTAATGATTTATTTATTTTTATTTATTTTTTTATTTACATGTGATTTATATACCGCCCATGACCCCTAGTGGGTCTCAGAGCGGTTTACAGAATACTACAGTGTAGTAGGTAATCCTATTTAGGGCCACAGTGTGATAAGGGGAGGGGAGACCTACCAGCACCCTTTTTCTTTCCGGCATAGACTTTTTCCTTCTCTTGCGGCTTCAATGTTGTTCCGGCGCTCCAGCTGGCAGTCGGTCAGATTTAGAGTTGGGAGTAAGTAGTGAAGTGGCTAAATTTGCGGATGATACGATGTTGTTCAGAGAGAATTGTGAGGAACTCCAAAGGGATCTGTTGAGGATGGGCGAGTTGGCCTCAATGTGGTAAATGGGTTTCAATGTGGCCTAGTGCAAAGTGCTGCACATTGGAGCCAAAAATTCTAACTATAAATAAACGTTGATGGGGTCCGACTGGCAGAGACTGACCAAGAGAGAGATCTTGGAGTCGTAGTAGATAACTCACTGAAAATGTCGAGACAGTGTGTGACTGCAATAAAAAAGGCCAACACTATGCTGGGGATTATTAGGAAGGGAATTGAAAACAAATCAGCCAGTGTCATCATGCCCCTGTATATATCGATGGTGTGACCTCATTTGGAGTACTGTGTACAGTTCTGGTCACCACACCTCAAAAAGGATATTATAGCTTTGGAAAAAGTGCAGAAAAGGGCAACCAGAATGATAAAAGGGTTCGAACAGTTTCCCTGTGAAGAAAGGTTAAAGCACTTGGGGCTCTTTAGCTTGGAGAAATGACAGATGAGGGGTGACATGATCGAGGTGTATCAGATGATGCATGGGAAAGAGCAGGTAGAGAAAGAGGTATTTTTCTCCCTTTCTCACAATGCAAGAACTCGTGGGCACTCCATGAAATTGCTGAGCGGTCGGGTTAGAACGGATGAAAGGAAGTCCTTCTTCACCCAAAGAGTGATGAACATGTGGAATTCCCTGCCACAGGAAGTGGTGGCAGCTACAAGCAGGGACGGCTTCAAAAAGGAATTAGATAAGCATATGGAGCAGAGGTCCATCAGTAGCTATTAGCCACAAGGTACAGATAGGGACTCTGGGGCAAGTGATGCTCTGTCTTCTTGGTGCTTTGAGGGGGGGGCAACAGTGGGAGGGCTTCTAGTGTCTAGTGGACCTCCTGATGGCACCTGGTATTTTTGGCCACTGTGTGACACTGAGTGGCTTCTCTTATGTTCTTAGGTTTACAAGATTATGCATGGGATTGAGCAGGTCGAGAAAGAAGTACTTTTCTCCCTTTCTCACAATGCAAGAACTCCTTGTGGGCACTCCATGAAATTGCTGAGCGGTGGGGTTAGAACGGATAAAAAGAAGTCCTTCTTCTCCCAAAGAGTGATGAACACATGGAACTCACTGCCACAGGAGGTGGTGGCAGC
Organism: Gekko japonicus; assembly: GCF_001447785.1. NCBI lineage: Eukaryota > Metazoa > Chordata > Lepidosauria > Squamata > Gekkonidae > Gekko > Gekko japonicus. The sequence goes on from NW_015161962.1 coordinate 894,880, forward strand.
TACAAGTATGGCCGGCTTCAAGAGGGAATTAGATAAGCACAAGAAAGGGGACCCGCGATACTCGCAGGGGTGGGGGGAGGAGAAGCTCCACCGAAGGAGAAGGAAGCAGCCACAGGTGAGCCTTCTCCCCTACCCTCCCCCCCGTCCTCGGCACCCACAGAGAGGCCCACGCCTCTCCAAGCCTTCTCCCTCCTCCCCCCCAGCACCGGCGGCAAGAGGCCTGAACTCGGCCTGCCGAACTTTCTCCCCCCCCAGTGGTGGCAGCAGCAGCGGGAGGCCTGAGCTCAGCCTGCCAGACGTTCTCCCTCCCCCCCCCACGGTGGCGAGGGCTGCTTACAACAGCCGGCCCGCCAAGCCTTCTCCCGCCCCCTCTCCCTCCATGGCATCAGCGGCGCGGCCTGAGAGGCTTCCAGCTGCCAGGCCCGCCAATCTCTCCCCCCCTTCCTCCCCCCCTTGGCTCCTCCCCCCCCCTTCTCGTGACATGAAGTTAAATAGCGTCAACCAGGCGGATGAAGTTAAATAGCGTCAACCGGGCGGATTCCACAAGGCGGGTTACGTGGCTGATGGTGAATTCGAACATGCAACAGGGATTCCACACAGCCCAAGGGGGGCCTGGTTTTCACCACTATTTGCCATGTTTCCCTTTCGTGCCCGGATATGGACGGCATCTCTCCACCGCCGCCACTGCCATGCTCCTGTCCTGAATACATGCCCACCCTTTAAGAACATTGGTGCGTGCCTCGTGTTGCTCGAGAGTAATGCCCTTCACCATCTCCACCCCCAGCTGCGCCCCGTCACACGGGAGAGGGGGAAACGTCTCCAGGATTGGGACACACTGCCGATACGACAGCAGCCGTGTGACTGTGCTCTTCCAAGGAACTGCTTCTGGCGCTTTCTTTTTGTTTAAAAAAAATGGCCCTTTTCGCAATAGCCCAGTGCAGCTGACCGCTTCTCCTGCAGTTCCAAGTGGAGAATTCTTCGAACGTGAAGCAATAGGTTGGTGGCATGCCACTTTTTTGGGTAGCTGCCCTGTTCTGTAAACGATTTCCCCAGAATTGTAGCTGTACAAATACTGCAGAATAAGCATGATGGACTGGTGAGGGAGATGCCCACCAGTACCAGTGGCATGCTGTACAGGCCTGTGACATTTGTCATAGAATCATAGATAGGGTTGCCAAGTGTTTTTTCGTCCGCGGCGGGGGACTCCCGGACGTTGTCTTGAGCGCGCGCGCCGCATGCACATCAGCCAGAGGTGATGTGATGACGCCGGGCACGCTGGGGGCGGGCACGCCCCCAGCGTGCCCGGCGTCATCACATCACCTCTGGCTGATGTGCATGCGGCGCGCGCGCTCAAGACAACGTCCGGGAGTCCCCCGCCGCGGACGAAAAAACACTTGGCAACCCTATCTATGATTCTATGACAAATGTCACAGGCCTGTACAGCATGCCACTGGTACTGGTGGGCATCTCCCTCACCAGTCCATCATGCTTATTCTGCAGTATTTGTACAGCTACAATTCTGGGGAAATCGTTTACAGAACAGGGCAGCTACCCAAAAAAGTGGCATGCCACCAACCTATTGCTTCACGTTCGAAGAATTCTCCACTTGGAACTGCAGGAGAAGCGGTCAGCTGCACTGGGCTATTGCGAAAAGGGCCATTTTTTTTAAACAAAAAGAAAGCGCCAGAAGCAGTTCCTTGGAAGAGCACAGTCACACGGCTGCTGTCGTATCGGCAGTGTGTCCCAATCCTGGAGACGTTTCCCCCTCTCCCGTGTGACGGGGCGCAGCTGGGGGTGGAGATGGTGAAGGGCATTACTCTCGAGCAACACGAGGCACGCACCAATGTTCTTAAAGGGTGGGCATGTATTCAGGACAGGAGCATGGCAGTGGCGGCGGTGGAGAGATGCCGTCCATATCCGGGCACGAAAGGGAAACATGGCAAATAGTGGTGAAAACCAGGCCCCCCTTGGGCTGTGTGGAATCCCTGTTGCATGTTCGAATTCACCATCAGCCACGTAACCCGCCTTGTGGAATCCGCCCGGTTGACGCTATTTAACTTCATCCGCCTGGTTGACGCTATTTAACTTCATGTCACGAGAAACGCCAACTGCTGATCTCCGCACAAGCCTCCGTCCGAGGGACATGTTTTCTCCAGGCCTGCTGGTGACCCCACCTTTTACCCTGAACTTCCTGCGGTTCCTGGCCCTGGTTCCTCTTTATTTATTTTTAACCTCCTATAAAAACCTGTCTGCCCAGGGAGGGTTTTGTTCCTGGCATGTGACAAAGTGGCTCCTAGTCCTCAAAAGCTCCCGTCTCATGGCTCTTTTCAGGCCGCCCTTCAATGGGAACAGAGGCCCAAGAAGATGGGTCCCACTCTCCCAGTATGACGCCAACCCCCTGCCAGACCTCAAAACGACCCACAGATGCCCTGCTGGTGAGGCTGCGGCTCTTCCATGGAGTTGCCAACTCTCTCCTCGTAGCCTGGCTCCTGTGCCGATGTCTCCCTCTCATGGGTAGGCAGCGATGGAGGACTGTGATCTGTGGTCTTCTGGCCTGCCAGCGCAGCTTGTGAAGACACAACAGTCCTGCCTAGCAAAAAGCGCTGGCAACTCCAGAGCCCTCAGAGTTCCAGGGTTGGGGAGGTTCACTGCCGTGTCTCTGTTTGGGCCCTGTCCCCCACCCTGCTCTTGATTAACCTCTGCTGGCTTCCGTCCCTCTGCTCTGCACACAGCTGAGTTTAAGTTTGGTGTCGTGGTTCAGTGTGCGGACTCTAATCTGGGAGAACTGGGTTTGATTCCCCACTCCTCCACTCGCAGCTGCTGGATGACCTTGGGCAAGCCATAGTTCTCTCAGAACTGTTCTCTCAAGAGCAGGCCTTGAAAGAGCTCTCTCAGCCCGCCTACCTCATAGGGTGTTTGTTGTGGAGAGGGGAAGGGAAAGGAGTTTGTAACCTGCTCTGAGACACCTTCAAGTAGTGAAGGGCGGGGTATAAATTCAATAAGAACATAAGAACCTAAGAGAGAAGCCAATGTTGGATCAGGCCGATGGCCCGTCCAGTCCAACACTCTGTGTCACACAGTGGCCAAAAACACCAGGAGCCCTCAGGAGGTCCATCAGTGGGGCCAGGACACTAGAAGCCCTCCCACTGTTGCCCCCCCCCAATGCACCAAGAATACAGAGCATCCCTTGCCCCAGCCTGAGAGTTCCTATCTAGAGCTTGTGGCTAATAGCTACTGATGGACCTCTGCTCCATATGTTTATCCAATTTCCACTTGAAGCCATCCATGCTTGGAGAAACAATGGCTGAGGGGTGACATGATTGAGGTGTATAAGATCAGGGGTCTTGTTGTAGAAAAAGAGCTGCCGGAGCTCATTAGCATAACTCATTAGCATAACTTATTTGCATATGCCACGCCCCCTGACATCACCGGAAGTGACAGAAGGCCACACCCCCTGACATCACCGGAAGTGTGTCAGAAGGCCCGGCTACTTACCCTCCTGCTTCATCCTCATTCCCAAACGGAATGAGGATCGAAGCAGAGGGCGGGGTAAAGAAGGGGCGGGGCTTCACCACGTGACCGCCCCACCCCCTAGAGGTTCTCTTCCGGAGCTCCATACCTGAGAGCTCCCCCCCGACTAGAGCCCTGAAGATAAATGAAATGAAGGGATCACTGCAAAAGCATCTTTATATGTTTGTGCATACCAACAGTATTACAGGGATCAGATGTGGAAGAAAAATCATACAGTCAAAATGGAAGCCGATGAAAATCATGCAAAACAATGCCAACGGGGGGGGGGGGACCAAACAACATTGGCTTCTCTCTTATGTTCTTCCCCTGAGAAGAACACCAGAAGAGCCCTGCTGGGTCAGACCAGTGAGGGTCCATCCAGTCCAGCCTCCTGTCTCACACAGGGGCCAACCAGTTCCTCTGGAGGGCCAACAACAGGGCAGAGAGGCCGAGGCCTTCCCCTGAGGAGAACCTCACAAGAGCCCTGCTGGGTCAGACCACTGAGGGTCCATCCAGTGCAGCCTCCCGTCTCACACAGGGGCCAACCAGTTCCTCTGGAGGGCCAACAACAGGGCAGAGAGGCCGAGGCCTTCCCCTGAGGAGAACCTCAGAAGAGCCCTGCTGGGTCAGACCAGTGAGGGTCCATCCAGTCCAGCCTCCTGTCTCACACAGGGGCCAACCAGTTCCCCTGGAGGGCCAACAGCAGGGCAGAGAGGCCGAGGCCTTCCCCTGAGGAGAACATCAGAAGAGCCCTGCTGGATCAGACCAGTGCAGTGAGGGTCCATCCAGTCCAGCCTCCTGTCTCACATGTGGGCCAGCCAGTTCCCCTGGAGGGCCAGCAACAGGGCAGAGAGGCCGAGGCCTCCCCCTGAGAAGAACACCAGAAGAGCCCTGCGGGGTCAGACCAGGGAGGGTCCATCCAGTCCAGCCTCCTGTCTCACCCAGTGGCCTCAACCGGTTCCTCTGGAGGGCCAGCAACAGGGCAGAGAGGCCGAGGCCTCCCCCTGAGAAGAACACCAGAAGAGCCCTGCGGGGTCAGACCAGGGAGGGTCCTACCAGTCCAGCCCCCTGTGTCACCCAGTGGCCTCAACCAGTTCCTCTGGAGGGCCAGCAACAGGGCAGAGAGCCCAAGGCCTCCCCCTGAGAAGAACATCAGAAGAGCCCTGTTGGATCAGACCAGGGAGGGTCCATCTAGTGCAGCCTCCCGTCTCACCCAGTGGCCAAACACTTATTCTGGAGGGCCAATAGACATGATCTTGCCTCCTGACTCTGGAGTCAGATGTTTAGTGCCTCTGAAGGTGGAGGTTCCCCTCAGCCACCATGGCTAGTAGCCACCGATAGACGTATCCTCCATGAATCTCTCTAATCCCTCTCCAAAGCTGTCACTGTGGCCATCACTACATCCTCGGGCAGTGAAGTCCACATTTTAATCACTGTCTGTGTAAAGTAGTGTTTCCTTTTGTCCCTCCCGAACCTACTGCCCATCGGTTCAGTTGGGTAACCTCGAGTTCCGGTCTTTGGGGAGAGGGAGGAGACCTTCTCTCTCTCCACTCTCTGCACCCCACGGCATCATTTTCTAAACCTCTCCCATGTGTCCCCCCCCCCGAGTCATCTCTTTTCTAAGCTAAAAAGTCCCAGACTCTTGTTCAGGCCTGCCGCACGGAGAGGGGGAGGGTGGTCTGCTGAGCTGAGCTGTTCTGTCACCGCAGGCAGGGCCACCTTCCTCGAAGCCTCTCACCAAGAAAGAAAGCCCCATGCAGCAGGCAGCCTGTCTACGCAAGGTGGAAGTTCCTGGGCACCGCAACGGGCCTCTTTGCAGGGGTTGTGCTCCCTTGGCACATGGCACAACGTGTTGCGGCCCGCAGGCTGGCACAGAAACTGTGGCCAGGAGAGCTGGCAGCCGCTTCCACCTTCTCATCTGCAGCGTCGCGGTCTGGTGCTGCGAATCAGAAAAGCTGCTCCTGGCACTTTTGGGGTGGTGCCCACGGGCCCGGCCCCTCCATGAGCACCACCCCCTCTGGGCGGTCCACCGGCCTCAGCTCTGGGGCTACAAGAGCCGGCCGACCGAGGGAGAAGTGTGGTCTTCCCTGTGCCTCCTCAGCAGCCGGCCACGGGCAGAGGAGAAGCGGTGGCCACCCTCCTGAAGACAGCTGCAGGGAGTCCCTCCCACAGGTCGGGTCCTCGCCAGGATGGACGTCTGCTCCCCTCTCAGCCCCATCCTCTGGGCCTTGGTGCTCCAGGCGGCAAGTGAGTTCCGCTCCTGCTTCACTCCAAAATTCTTCTTGGGCAGAGAAATGCAAAGTTCCCTCCCTCTGGCCTTCGCCATCCCCATCTAACTGGCCTGGCCTCACCGGGGGGGGGGGAGGTTCTCGGACTTGGCCTCTAAAATGCCTGCCCCGGAGGGCTCTAGGCTTCTCAGTGGCTGGGGCAGGCCCTCCTCATATGCTCAGAGACGCTTTCTTGGGACCAGACGGCTGACCCCCCCCGCCTCGCTCTGCTTCTCCCCTCCTCTAGCGACACCTGAGAGTCTGGGGGGGGGGTGATGCTGCCTTCCCTGGGGGGTGTGGGAGCCGGTCAGAGAATGGGTTTTGCTTCTGGGCAACTGATGCGCATGGTTAAAAAGTCACCTTGCACTTCAGTGCTTCTGATGCAGCTTGGCAGGTCAGTGCTGCGGTGTGTGTGTGTGGTGTGGGGGGGACGCATGAAATGCCCAGTTGCTTTGGGAGCTAAGCTGCCTGTGGATCTGCGAGGGGAGGGGAGGGGAGACGGGCCAGCTTGGCGGAGTGGCCTGAACCCCGGGAGGCTGGGAAGCAGGGAAGGGGGGGGGCACCGACTTTGCAGAGGCCTGCTGCAAAAGCGATCAGGATGGATGTGGTTTTTATGTCACTCTAAGAATGTGAGTCAGGCCCTTTACTCTTGGTATGGAAGCTGGTCACATCAGGAAACCAGCCCGACTGCGGTTTCATTTCTAGGTATAATTCATTCCGCTGCCTATTCCCCTCTTGGGGTTCGTCTCGGAGGGTGGCCGGGTTGGTCTCCAGGGGAAGAGCTGGGTTCGAGTTCAGCAGCACCTAAGAGACCAGCAAGAATTGCAGGGGTGCAAGCTTTCAGGGGTCCAGGCTCCCTTGAAAGCTCCTACAGTCAGCTATGCAGCTGCCGTGGTGGCTAGGGGGAGGCCTGCTGGATGAACTGCCTTTGTGTAACCTGCCTGTGTCTTGCTCTGGGAATGTTAAGTTTCATTTCTTCTGGGAATGCTTGCTCTGGGAATGTTAAGTTTCATTTCTGCCTATGTCTTGCTCTGGGAATGTTAAGTTTCATTTCTGCTGTCTGCCTTACCACCCTGTAGCCATCTTGGTGCTGTCTTAACTCCTTTCTCTGGGAATGTCACAGGAAGTGGTGGTGGCTACAAGCATGGAAGGCTTCAAGAGGGAATTAGATAAGCATATGGAGCAGAGGTCCATCAGTGGCTCTTAGCCACAAGGTATAGATAGGGGCTCTGGGGCAAGTGATACTCTGTATTCTTGGTGCTTGGGGGGGGGCCGACAGTGGGAGGGCTGGCCCCACTGCAGGACCTCCTGATGGCCCCTGGTATTTCTGGCCACTGTGTGACACAGAGTGTTGGGCTGGATGGGCCTTTGGCCTGATCCCACATTGGCGTTTCTTATGTTCTTAATGTATGTACGTTAGCTTGAGCGGGCTTTGCTAGGCACCCGATTGGCTCCACGCCACCCCCTGACCTCTTTGAATGATGTATATCACTTGGCTACACAGGCTTTATGGTTAGTTCTGACGCAACAAGTGTCTACAGATGACCCATCTTTACTGTGCTCAATAAACTTCACTCTTTTGAAGGAAAGTTGTTGGGACCTGATTGTGTGGAACTCTGACACCGACACCCCAAATCTGGTTGGTGACTCCGGTGCTCCCGGACTTCCCAATCCGGCTCTTCTTGGGGTTGTTTCCTTTGCCCCCGGACCCTCCTTTCCCCCCCCCCCCGTGCCTCAGGATGACAGAGGACAGCGTGAACTGGCACCGGATGAGCCTCTTCGCCATCCCCCCCTTCCCTCACGGAGGGTCTCAGGGGGGCTTTGAACGGGGCGCTGTTGTCGTTTTGCCAAAATGTGACGTGTGACTACAAACCCTGTCTCCTCCACTCCACTGCTCTCTGCTTCCCAGCCTGGCTGTCTTTTTGCCTTGGAACTGGGCAGGAGAGATATTCGTCATACAGCCGGACTTTCAAGAGAAGGTGATGGGGACAGGGCGGCAGGAAAGAGCCAGAGTCCAGGAGCACCTTAAAGACTAACAAAAACTGTGGCAGGGGAGGAGCTTTCATGAGTCACGGCTCACTTCTTCAGATACAGCTAGAATGGGAGTCCATCTGTCCTATATATTGGAAACTGGCATGGTTTTAGATGGCAAATGACATTAGCAGGCAAATGACAATAGCAGGCGTGATTGGATTAGGTGGGATATGCTGAGAGGCAGTAGGTGTGGAGAAATCAGCACTGGTGATGAGACAGGAAACCGAGATCTCGATTCAGTCCAGGTGGATGCATTGTCTTGAGCTTCGTTATCCGTTGCAGTTCAGCCGTCTCTCTTTCTAATCTCCCTTTGAAATTCCTTTGTAAGAGGGCTGCTGCTCTTAGGTCAGCAACTGAATGTCCTGGAAGGTTAAAATGTTCCCCCACTAGTTTTTGAATGTTGTGGTTCCTGATGTCAGCCTCACGTCCATGAATTCTTTGTCGGACTGTCCTGTTTGTCCAACGTAGAGGGCGGAAGGGCACGGCTGACATGTGACGGCAGAAATCACCTCAGAGGATAAACAGGAGTGGGAACCTGAGATAGCCTGGTGGAGGTTGCTAGGATCCATAGGAGAGCAAAGTTGCCCCCTTGGCGCTAGAGTCCGTGTCACTGTCAAGCCGTTTGTCCTTGCAGGTGAGAAATTGCCTTAGGTCAGCAGCCTGTCTGTAAAACAACTGATTTTGGAGCCCCGCACTGGGCCACAAGTCACACCAAGGTGTGGTTTTTGTAGTTCATGCGCCGGCAACTTTGCCTGCTGCGCTTCTGTCAGGAGTGGGGAGCAGCGGAAGGCATTCTGCCACTGTGAGCACCACTGTGTGTGAGCCAGTGGCTGCCCCGCAGGGCCAAACGCAATGTGACGGTGTCCTCATGTCCAACCTGGTGACGCCGCTGCCATTTCAAAGCCTGAAGTGGGTGACTTACAAAGTGCTGGGAGAGACTGATCCTGATTGGACCCATGGCCACTGTTCCCTCTAAGCTGAGTTAGTGTGAGCTAGCTCAGAGTTTTTTAGCCTCCGGCTCACACATTTTTGTCTTTGCTCAGGAAGGGATGGGGCTCCAGAGCAAACTAATTGGTGCAGGAGCCAAATTGCTTGCTCACAACTTTAATGCCAGCAGCTCACAAAGTAGAATTTTTGCTCACAAGATTCCACAGCTTAGAGGGAACACTGCCCATGGCGTGGCAGGACCAAGTGTGCTTGTCCCCCCACGGCACCTTATCAAGTCCTGAAAGGGGGGGGCATGAAAAGGGCACACTGGGGAACAAGAGCGCCTCGTCCCCCTGCACTGCAGGCCCGATCACGCCTGGCCCTGCCTGGCAGCCTTTTTAAGCCGTCTATTTTAGGCTCTAAGAACATAAGAGAAGCCAATGCTGGACCAGGCCAAAGGCCCATCCAGTCCAACACTCTGTGTCACACAGTGGCCAGAAATACCAGGGGCCCTCAGGAGGTCCACCAGTGGGGCCAGGAGGACACTAGGAGCCCTCCCACTGTTGACCCCCCCCCCAAGCACCAAGAATACAGAGCATCTCTTGCCCCAGAGCCCCTAGCTATACCAAGAGCTCTCAAGTGGCACCGGCGTCCCGATGTCGGATGTGAGGATGCTGCCGCTTCTTTTCCGGCCTTCAGACAGCATCATCCGTGGCACTGCCCGGGATGGAGGGGGCACCTCTTGGGAGGGCCCCTTTCCCACTGGCATCCTGAAAGACCCACTGAGGCTTGTCACCAATGCTCCCACTAAGCTGTGGTGTCTTGTGAGCAAAAACTCTACTTGTTGTGAGCTAGTGGCATTAAAGTTGTGAGCGAGCGATTTGGCTCCTGCATAAGTTAGTTTGCTCTCTGGAGCCCTCCTTCCTGAACTAAGGCAAAAATGTGTGAGCCGGAGGCTAAGAAACTGTGAGCTGGCTCACACTCACTCCGCTTAGAGGGAAGACTGCTTGTCATAGGGCAGTGGTGGCGAACCTATGGCACAGGTGCCAGAGGTGGCACTCAGAGCCCTCTCTGTGGGCACGTGTGCCATCGCCCCAGCCAGGCCCAGACCGTCATTAAAGTGCCGAATTCTCTGCCAAATAATTTTAAGTAAATGAAAGCATTTGGGATTGCTTTCCTTACTTTGTTTGGATCATCTTAAGTTAATGTATGAGTTGTTATTCTAAAGTAAAACCTCAGCATTCAGGTTAAATTGCCGTGTTGGCTCTTTGCGATCAATAAGTGGGTTTTGGGTCGCAGTTTGGGCACTTGGTCTCTAAAAGGTTCGCCATCACTGTCATAGGGGGAGGAAGAGGTTTCGTAAGTGACTGCATGCAAGAAGGGCGTGGGGGTGACTCTCCGCTCAGCATCCTCCAACCTCAGTTTGGTAGTGAAAAACAAACAGCCCATCAGGAAGAGATTACAAACGGGGCAAGGGTGTGTGTGTGTGTGTGTGACTTCCCTTGTCTGATTGACCACAACTTTGGGGTGGACAGATATCAGGGTGACAGTGTCCTCGTGCATCTGTCGATCAGGAAGGACTTTTCGCACCAGGCTAATATCTTCCCAGGGGCCGCGGTGGCTCAGAGGTTAAGAGGCTGAGCTGCAGACTGGAAGGTCACTAGCTCGGCAGTTTGAGACCCGAGTGTGCCGCAGGACGGAGTGAGTGAGCTCCCGTCTCTGGCCCCAGCTCCTGCCAACCTAGCAGTTCGAAAGCAAGAAATTGCAAGTAGATAAATAGGCACCGCTTCGGTGGGAAGGTAACAGCATTCCGTGTGCCTCGGCATCTAGTCATGCCGGCCACATGAACACGGAGACGTCTGCGGACAGCGCTGGCTCTTCAGCTTGGAAACAGAGATGAGCACCGCCCCCTAGAGCCGGATTCGGCTGGCTTTCAAGCAAGGGAAACCTTTACCTTTAATATGCTCCCCACCCCGTGGGGGTTTTGTCACAGATTCTGGAGGAACTGCAGGACTGCTGGCGGATGTGGCGGCTGAGTCAGGAGGGCTCCTGTGTGACTCACTCTCCCCCCTGACAAACTCCTGGTGGAGTTGAGTTCCAGAACTGAAATGGGCCATGCTGGTGCCTTGGGGTGGGGCTCCAAAACAGCGGCTCAAGGGTGGTGCTGGCAGCTTCCGGCACACTCAAGGAGAGAGCCTCCCCCCAAAAGCTGTCTAGGTACCTCAGATGCTGGAATTTTTAAAACTTTGAAATGGGAGGCCATTGGACATAAGAACAAAAGAGAAGCCCATGCTGGATCAGGCCAATGGCCCCTCCAGTCCAACACTCTGTGTCACACAGTGGCCAGAAATACCAGGGGCCCTCAGGAGGTCCAGCAGTGGGGCCAGGCCCTCTGTTTCCTGCTCACCCTCCCCGGAACTGGCCGACCTCCTTTGCTCTGGTCAGTTAGCAACACCCTTGAATTTTCCTCTTGCCTCCAAAAGAGGTTGTGGGAGAACATTCTAGTTTTTGGTGGCGAGGACAGTTGTCAGGACGACTCCATGCGGCAGTTAGCATAGGAGGAGTCAGACAGATCCACCCCTGAGCCCCATTCAAAGGGTTGGTTTTGACCTTTAAAGCCCTCCCGCAGCAATCAGCCCTCCACACTTTCTCTCCAAAGAGTAAAGCTGTATTGGAGGCAGGAAAGGCAGTTCAGCTGTTATACACATCCAGGGTCAGAACTGATCTTAAGGCGGGAGAGGTGACAGAGAGACAGAGTTCATAAGGGGCCCTCCTGATGGATCCAAGCCAAGAAAGGCAAGCACCCCAAAAATAACGGGTGCACTTACCGAGTCAGAGAAAAGGGGGAAATGCCAAGGTCACTAGAGCAGGCTACATGATAAGGCACTGTGAGAGAAGTGAAAGCTAACATTCCAACAAATTAAGACGGTCAGTAACAGCCTCATCCTCCCGCCCCCCCCCCCCCCCCCCAGCCGCCAGCCGGGTCGGTGGCGGCCCAGTGATTAAGGAACAACCTCCCCGGAGGGGTGCACCTGGCCCCCTCGCTTTTGATCTTCAGGCGGAAGCTGGAGACAGTTTTATTCATGACAGTAGAAAAGAGCCTGTTCCCTCTAAGCTGTGGAGTCTTGTGAGCAAAAATTCTACTTCGTGAGCTACCGGAATTAAAGTTGTGAGCCAGCCATTTGGCTACTGCATAAATTGGTTTGCTCTGGAGCCATCCTGCCTGAGCTAAGACAAAAATGTATGAGCCGGAGGCTGAAAAACTGTGAGCTGGCTCTCACTAACTCAGCTCAGAGGAAACAGGAGCTCCGTAAAGACTAAAGAAATCTGTGGCAGGGGTAGAGATGTGAAGGCCCGGAAAAAAACCGGAAAAATTCGTGGGGAAACCGTTTCCCCCCCGTTTTTTTCCTGAAACCTTTTTGTTTTTTTCTGAAAAATTGGAAAAATTGAAAAAAGAAAAGAAAAAAAAATGATTATGGAACGTTTTATTTTAACATGATGAATAAAATATTTTAAGACCAGGTGTTCAAATATTTTCCAAATCATTTCTAAAATATATATATATGGTATCAGATTGATGTAATTTCTGTGCACTGAGGACAAGCAAGTCCTAGGTTACAAACTGAACTCTCCAATGCAAGAACAAGATGCATTTCTTCCATTAGGAGGTGCTATTGTCAGGAGAAAAGAAAAAGGTTTCAGTTTTGTTTTTGCATGTGGGTGGGTATTCTGTAATAATTGTTTGGATACACTATATTTTTTAGTATGCTAGTTGTGATAATTTCATACCAGGTAAAAATGTCCATAGTCATATTTTATGTTCCTAAAGTAACAGAATGACTTTCAAACTAGGAAAGACAAAAGAAATGCTAATGTAGCATTTTTTTCAATTTTTCCGAAAATTTCCGTTTTCTTCCGGGAAAAAAAACGAAAAAAACCCTGGTTTTTTTCCCGAGCTTCAAAATTTCCGGAAATTTTACATCTCTAGGCAGGGGAGGAGCTTTCATGAGTCACGGCTCACTTCTGCAGATACAACTAGAATGTATCATGGGTAAGTGTAAAGTGATGCCCACTAAAACAAGAAAAAGTGAGCCGTGACTCACAGAAGCTCCTCCCCTGCCACAAATTTTGTTAGTCTTGATTCAGGTACTGCTACAGACAGAGTCGCATGGCTCTACCCACCTTGATCTACCTCCATGGAAGGTGCTGCACTTGGCTGCACACAAGGGGAACCCATTAACCTTGTTGTGATAGAAGGACAGATGGACTCGCGAAAGCTCACCCCCTGCCACAAATTGCATTAGTCTTTAAATTGCTGCTGGACTCTTGCTCTTTTCGACTGCTACAGAGCCAGTGTGGTGTCGTGGTTAAGTGCGTGGGCTCTAATCTGGGAGAACCGGGTTTGGTTCCCCACTCCTCCACTTGCACCTGGCTGGATGACCTTGGGCAAGCCATAGTTCTGACAAGAGCTGTCCTCGGAAAAGAGCAGTTTCTGTCAGAGCTCTCTCAGCCCCACCTGCCTCACAGGGTGTCTGTTGTGGGGAGTGGAAGGGAAAGGAGATTGTGAGCCGCTCTGAGACTTCGAGTGAAGGGCAGGGTATAAATCCAATCTCTTCTTCTTCTACAGAGAGATCTTATTCACGACAGTATTAGATTAAAACAGTTCTAAACCGTGATTTTTAAATTTCTGGGTTTTATGTTTTAAGGTCTTTTATTCTGGGGGTTTTACCTAAGGTGTGAGCCACCTTAAGCTCCGTCAGGAAGAAAGGCCAATAATAAATGCCTGAAATAAAATAAAAATTTGTACATTTATTTATTTCCTTTGTACCTCACCTTTCTCCCCAGCGGGGACCCATAGCACCTTCCGTGAGAGCCAGTTTGGTGCAGTGGTTAGGAGCATGGACTCTAATCTGGGAGAACTGGGTTTGATCCCCACTCCCCCCACATGCGCCTGCTGGTGTGACCTTGGGCCAGTCACAAGTTCTCCCGGAGCTGTTCTCTCAAGAGCAGACCTCGAGAGAGCTCTCTCAGGTCCACCTGCCTCACAGGGTGTCTGTTGTGGGGAGGGGAAGGGAAAGGAGATTGTAAGCCGCTTTGAGACTCCTTCAAGTAGTGAAGGGTGGGGCATAAATCCAACCTCCTCCTCCTCTTTCCCCTCTCCTCCATTTTTATCCTCACAGCATCCCTGTGAGGTGGGTGAGGCTGAGGGATGGTGTGAGTGGCCCAAAATGTGTAACAGTTTAGAACAAGAAACAACAACACACATCCCCCGGCATTGTCTGTGCATGTCCCCTGCTGGATCGTGAGCTCATTCTCTCTCCCCCCTACCCCCGCCGCCACCTTTGGTTCCTCCTCATGTCGCTTCTGGCTTTGTGTTTGCAGGACTGGCCCCCGCGGAGCTGACCCCCAACCAGGACCTCATTTACCAAGCGGGAGACGAGGCAACCTTGTCGCTGGAGGTTCCGCGGGGGTCCAACATCTCCAATCTCCTTTGGAGGTCTTCCTCGAGGGGTTCTATGGGAGCGGTGGCGACGTGGGACCCAGAGTTCTCCCTCAATGTCCTGGATCCCAGTTACTCTGGAAGAGTCACCTTCCGCAAGGAGAGCTGGGCCTTAGGAATCCGCAACCTGAGCACCGCCGACGGGGGCCGCTACGAAGTGCTGGAGCGCCGGGAGCCTTCCGACCTACTGCTGAAGAAGTACACCCTGGCCGTATTCAGTAAGTTCTGGCCACCTAAGTGAGGAGGAGGAGGAGGAGCCCCTCGCTTGGGTTCCCTGCCCCTCAAAGCGGCTTCGCAGATTACAGGTCAAGCTCGTCCCCCAGCTTTCACTCGCTCCGTTTTAACAGGGAACCCCGAGGATTTTGTTGCATTCCGCTGTTTCCCCTAGTGCCCTCCTGCCTTTCCCTTTGACATGAAAGGCCACCGCAGTCCCAGGCTTCCCAATGGGGACATTCAAAGCGCTCTGGAGGTTTCTCAGGGATGCTGCTTTTCTATGTCCTCTTCGACTTTTTCTGCTTTTGGCTCCCTTCTTGAGTTCCCGTCTCCCCCGCAGACAAACAAGGCATCATTGCACAGACAGGAAGCTGCCTTGTACCAAACCAGACCTTCTGGTCCATCAAGGTCAGCGCTGTCTACTACTCAGCAGGGGTCATGTCGTAGAGAAAGAGGTGCAGGAGCTCATTAGCATAACCTATTTGCATATGCCACACCCCCTGACATCACCGGACGTCTGTCAGAAGGCAACACCCACCACTCAGGCTCCACTGGACTCTTTTGGATTGCTAGCTATTGGGGGGGGGGAATGTGCAGACCTGTCCTCGCAGAGGAGGGAGAGCTTGTACCTGAATAAACCTTGGCCTTAAAGGTGCCACTGGACTGTTTTGGACTGGGGGGCCGGGGGGAGGGAGCTCTGCAACTTACCTGGCTGCTTCTTGCTCTGACTGAGGGCTGCTGGGAGCAGGAGGTGGGGCTTGTTGCATGTGCCCGCCCCCTGGGCTCTTTACTGCCGGAGCTCCGCTCCTGTGCGCTCCTGTAAGGAAGGACCCCTGCTACTCAGCTGCGGTGGCTCAAGTGGTTAAGATGCTGAACTGCAGGCTGGAAGGTTGGTAGTTCAGCAGTTCGAGACCCGAGTGTGCCGCATGACGGGGTGAGCTTCCATCTCTAGTTCCAGCTCCTGCCAACCTAGCAGTTCGAAAGCAAGAAATTGCAAGTAGATAAATAGGTACCACTTCAGTGGGAAGGTAACAGCGTTCCGTGCGCCTTGGTGTTTAGTCATGCCGGCCACATGACCACGGAAACGTCTTCGGACAGCGCTGGCTCTTCGGCTTTGAAACGGAGATGAGCACCGCAACCCTAGAATCGGATTTGACTGGCTTTTGAGCAAGGGAACCTTTACCTTTACTCAAACTGGCAGCTGTTCTCTGGCTGAGGTCTTTCACATCACTTACCACCTGGTTCTTTTGGCTGATGATGCTTGCAGGGATTGAACCTGGGACCTCTTGCATGCCAGGCAGATGCTCTGCCACTGAGCCACAGCCCCTCTTTACAGCTCTCCAGGGTCTCAGGTGGTGGTGCTTGGGGGGGGGTCAACAGTGGGAGGGCTTCTAGTGTCCTGGCCCCACTGCTGGACCTCCTGAGGGCACCTGGTATTTCTGGCCACTGTGTGACACAGAGTGTTGGACTGGATGGGCCTTTGGCCTGATGCAACATGGGCATCTCTTATGTTCTTATGTCCTTATCACCTATTGCCTGGCCCTTTCTAACTTGAGATGCCGGGGACTGAACCTGGGACCTTCTGCATGCCAAGCAGAGGCTCTGCCACTGAGCCACAGCCCCTCTTTACAGCTCTCCAGGGTCTCAGGCGGAGGTCTTTCCCATCACCTCCTGCCTGGTTCTTTCAACTAGGTAAGCCGGGGATTGAACCTGGGACCTTCTGCATGCCAAGCAGAGGCTCTTCCACTGAGCCACGGCCCCTCCACATGCATGAATCCATACTTAATTTATCAATTCTTGAAGCGTATCGGGGGGGGGGAGTGTTCATTACTGCTTTTCACTTTGCAGCCAAAACTAATATGTTCTATTTTACTTTTTCGTGGTTACTATTTTATAATCATGCTATCACAAACACCTGCCCTGAGCCTGCTTGCGGGCAGGGCAGGATATAAATCCAAATAAATTCATTAAATAAATACATAAAATATCAAATAAAGATGAGAAGAAGAGGAGGAGAATGGATTTATACCCCATGGCCCTTCACTACCCAGAGGAGTCTCAGAGCAACTGACAAACTCCTTTCCCTTCCCCTCTCCACAGCAGACACCCTGTGAGATGGGTGGGGCTGAGAGAGCTCTTGACAGAAACGGCTCTTTTTCAAGAACAGCTGTTGTCAGAACTACGGCTTGCCCAACGTCATCCAGCAGCTGCAAGTGGAGGAGTGGGGAATCAGACCCGGCTCTCCCAGATTAGAGTCCGCGCACTTCACCACGACACCAAACTGGCTCTGATTTGAGCAACTGATTTGACTGAAAAGTGAAATGTAGTACTTTACACACACACACACACCCAAAACAAGAACGGATGATTGTGTGTCTGTGTGTGTGTAAAGTGCCGCCAAGTCACTGCTGACTTACGGCGACCGGAGCAAGGGGCTTCCAAGGCGAAGGAGAAGCGGAGGCAGTTTGCCATCGCCTTCCTCTGCAGAGCCTTCCTTGGGGGCCCCTCTCCCAAGTGCTATAGAATCACAGAATCACGCAGAGTTGGGAGGAGCCCTACAGGCCATCTAGTCCAACCCCCTGGCACAGTGCAGCCTCTAATCTGGGAGAGCCGGGTTTGAGTCCGGCCACTCCTCCACTTGCACCTGGCTGGATGACCTTGGGCAAGCCGTAGTTCTGTCAGAGCTGTTCTCTCAAGAGCAGTCCTTGAAAGAGCTCTCTCGGCCCCACCTGCCTCACAGGGGGTGTCTGTTGTGGGGAGGGGAAGGGACAGGAGTTTGTGAGCCGCTCTGAGACTCCTCTGGGCAGTGAAGGGCCATGGGGGATAAATCCAATCCAATCTCCTTCTTCACTCCTCTGCCACATGCGGCCAGCTGGGTGACCTTGGGTCAGTCACAGTTCTCTTGAAGCTCTCTCAGCCCCACCTCCCTCACAGGGTGCCTGCTGTGGGGAGAGGAAGGAAAGGTGATTAGAAGCCGCTCTGAGACTCCTACATGTAGTGAAAGGCCTCAGGGGTCATCCAGCCCAGCCCCAGCACAATGAAGGAAATTCAAAGATACCCTCTCACGCAATGCTCCTTCTAAGCTGTGGAGTCCCCTTAATTTACAGCCCCGCCCCACAAGAGGCTTGGGTGGGGAATTGGAATGAGGAAGGAAACAGATGGCTTGGAGGATAGGGAACAGGGCTTTGATTCTTAAGCAATAGACTAGTGAATCAACCATGGAAAGGGCTGGGAGGGGGACGGGGGGGTGCCAAGATGGGTGGATATGAAGGGGGGGTGAAACAGAATGCTGCGCCAACGTACAGCCTCTGTCTTACTGGCCCTGCAGAACTGTGAAAGGTCCCATAGGGCCCCCCTGGTCTCATAGGGGACCTCGTGCAGAAGGGGAAAGATCAGGAGATGTTTGGGCCTGTGGAAGTTCCCAAGGACCACTACCCTCACTCCCCCCCCCACCCTCGCAAACTGGTTTGTGAAGTAGGAGACCCTCACCGGAGCCAGAGTTGTGCAGCAGTGGCATGGGCTGCCTGGGAAGGTGGTGAGCTCCCCCTCCCTGGCAGTCTTGAAGCAGCGGCTGGACAAACCCTGGTCAGGGATGCTCTGGGCTGATCCTGCATGGAGCCAGGGGGTCAGACTGGATGGCCTCTATGGCCCCTTCCAACTCTATGGTTCTACGATTCTATGCTTCAGCATTCTTGCAAGTTATTTATATACAACCTAGCCACTTTGGTGTAGTGGTTAAGTGCGTGGACTCTAATCTAAGAGAACCGGGTTTGATTCCCCACTACTCTGCTTGCAGCTGCTGGATGACCTTGGGCAAGCCATAGTTCTGTCAGGGCTCTTCTCTCAAGGGCACTTCCTGAAAGAGCCCTCTCAGCCCCACCTCCCTCACAGGGTGTCTGTTGTGGGGAGGGGAAGGGAAGGAGTTTATAAGCCGCTCTGAGACTCCGAGTGAAGAGCCAGGGGTATAAATCTATCTCTTTTTCATCATCATCATCATCATCACATGCAACATTGGTACTGGTACATATATCCATAGATATAACCAGGGTCATTTTGTAGAAAAAGAGGTGCGGGAGCTCATTAGTATAACTTATTTGCATAACTTATTTGCATATGCCACGCCCCCTGACATCACGGGAAGTGTGTCAGAAGGCAACGCCCACCGCTCAGGCTCCACTGGACTGTTTTGGGTTGCCAGCTATTCGGGGGGGGGGAATGCGCAGATCTGTCCTCGCAGAGGAGGGTGAGCTTGTGCCTGAAGGTGGGTGGGGGGCTCTGCAACTTACCTGGCTGCTTCTTGATCCTCGTGGCCCGACTGAGGGCTGCTGGGAGCAGGGGGCGTGGTTTGTTGCATGTGCCCACCCCCTGGGCTCCTTACTGCCGGAGCTCCGCTCCTGTGCGCTCCCACAGGAAATGACCCCTGACTATAACATATTATTTTACAACGCCCTTCATTCTCTCATAATGGTTGCCCCACAATAAAAGAAATATGCCCCACAAAACAAAAGATCCTCGGCATCCTCTCCTTTCTGTGTTAATGGCAGGGGGATCGGGGCTGCTCACTCGGCTCCCAGCCCAGAGGGGCTTTTTTCAGTCATGGATTGCAACATCTATACCCCACTTTCCCAAAAGCAATAATCAATCACAGCACCACGTGGCACAAAAAGAAGAAGAAGAGATTGGATTTATACCCCATGGCCTTTCGCTACCCGAAGGTGTCTCAGAGCGGCCTACAAACTCCTTCCCCTTCCCCTCCCCACAACAGACAGACACCCTGTCACGTAGGCGGGGCTGAGAGAGCTCTGACAGAGAGACTGCTCTTTTTCCAAGAACAGCTCTTGCCAGAATGATGGCTTGCCCAAGGTCATCCAGCCAGGCGCAAGTGGAGGAGGAGTGGGGGAATCAAACCCGGTTTAACCACTACACAAAAGAAGAAGAAAAAGGAGGCGGAGATTGGACTTCTACCCCATGGCCCTTCACTACCCAGAAGAGTCTCAGAGCGGCTTCCAAACTCCTTTCCCTTCCCCTCCCCACAACAGACACCCCCTGTGAGGTAGGTCGGGCTGAGAGAGCTCTTGACACCCGGTTCTCCCAGATTAGAGTCCGTGCACTAAACCACTACACCTTAAAGGAGGAGGAGGAGGAGGAGGAGATTAACATAAGAACATAAGAGACGCCAATGTTGGATCAGGCCAAAGGCCCATCCAGTCCAACACTCTGGGTCACACAGTGGCCAGAAATACCAGGGGCCATCAGGAGGTCCAGCAGTGGGGCCAGGACACCAGAAGCCCTCCCACTGTTGACCCCCCCACCCAAGCAACAAGAAGACAGAGCATCCCTTGCCCCAGAGCCCCCATCTATCCCTTGTGGCTAATAGCCACTGATGGACCTCTGCTCCTTATGCTTATCTAATTCCCTTTTGAAGCCGTCCATGCTTGTAGCCGCCACCACTTCCGGTGGCAGTGAATTCCAAGTGTTAATCACTCTTTGGGTGAAGAAGGACTTCCTTTTATCCGTTCTAACCCGACCGCTCAGCGATTTTATGGAGTGCCCACGAGTTTCATGGAGTGCCCACGAAATTGGATTTATACCCCACACTTCACTAACCAAAGAAGTCTCAGAGCAGCTTACAAACTCCTTTCCCTTCCCTTCCCCTCCCCACAACAGACACCCTGTGAGGCAGGTGGGGCTGAGAGAGCTCTTGTCAGAAATTGCTCTTTTTTCAAGGACAGCTCTTGTCAGAACTACGTCTGGCCCAAGGCCATCCCGCCAGGTGCAAGTGGGGGAGGAGTGGGGCATCAAACCCGGCTCTCCCAGATTAGAGTCCGTGCACTTAACCACGATCCCAACTTAGGGCGTCAAATAAAATGGAGTGTTGCCAGGCCCAAACGGCTTTCCCCCCATGCAGCAGACAGGACAGATCCAAATGCACCACAGAGGAGATAAAGCAAAGCAAAACCATTGTTGGGGGGAGGGCAATTGGGCTGTTTTGATCCGGTGAGGGTCTCCTACTTCACTAACCAGTTTGCGAGGGTGGGGGGGGGGGTGAGGGTAGTGGTCCTTGGGAACATCCAAATGCACCACAGAGGAGATAAAGCAAAGCAAAACCATTGTTGGGGGGAGGGCAATTGGGCTGTTTTGATCCGGTGAGGGTCTCCTACTTCACTAACCAGTTTGCGAGGGTGGGGGGGGGGAGTGAGGGTAGTGGTCCTTGGGAACTTCCACAGGCCCAAACGTCTCCTGATCTTTCCCCTTCTGCACGAGGTCCCCTATGAGACCAGGGGGGCCCTATGGGACCTTTCACAGTTCTGCAGGGCCGGCAAGACAAGAGTTCTCCCACCAGGCTTTTGGTTGACGTGGCGTGCATCCTCCTTTTTATCTATCTATTGGGCCTCCCCTTTTGGTGGATCAGACCTGAGGAACATCTGGAACCCAATTGTGACAGGTTACATCTGTTGAGGAGCTGCGGTGGCTCAAGTGGTTAAGACGCTGAACTGCAGGCTGTTGAAGGTCGGTAGTTCAGCAGTTTGAGACCCGAGTGCACCGCATGACGGAGTGAGCTCCCGTCTCTAGTTCCAGCTCCTGCCAATCTAGCAGTCCGAAAGCAAGAAATTGCAAGTAGATAAATAGGCACCACTTCGGTGGGAAGGGAACAGCGTTCCGTGCGCCTTGGTGTTTAGTCATGCCGGCTACATGACCACGGAAATGTCTCCGGACAGCGCTGGCTCTTCGGCTTGGAAACGGAGATGAGCACCGCAACCCTAGAGTCAGATTCAACTGGCTTTCGAGCAAGGGAACTTTTACCTTTACATCTGTTGAGGCTCTGATGGGATATGTAGAAACTGTGCTGTATTTAAAACTGTTTTTAGTTATTATATGTTACATTTGATGGTACCCGCCTTGAGCCCGCTTTGCGGGGAGGGCGGGATACAAATGCAATCAAATAAAGATAAATCTTGTCTGTGTCCCTCCCCCTCCCCTGCACAGGAATCGAGGCCACCGCAAGCCATTTGGCAGACGGCAGCTGCAGCGTCTCTCTGCTGTGTGAGGCCGGCGTGGGGGCGAGGACCCAGGTGGAGTACAGCTGGGGTCCCGGGCATCCTGGCTCAGCCCTTCAGCTCACCCTGCGTCCTGACGAGAAGGACAAATCCTACACTTGCACGGCGACAGCTCTCGGCACGCGGTACTCCCACAAAGTCACTCCCTACGAGGCCTGCTCTTCGGCCACCAGAGCGGCAGGTGAGGAACCCCTCGCCCCAGCTGGACCCCAAAGGGCGGAGACCCACCCTCACACCAGCGCTGAGCTCCTGGCTGGGGCGCCCGTGAGCCTCGGCTAAGCCATTTCGGGGGGAGGGGGGTCTTACCTTCCCCTTCACCACCCTGGGAGGAACTTTCCTGGCTGCGCTTTGGAGTGGATCCTGTTGCAGGTGATCTGCGACTGGGCCAGGATGCCCACTTGCATAACCAATGCCTGCCGCAGTTGCCCGTGCTTGGAGAAAGTGAGTCGTGCAAGAGCACTGGGCGCGCTGGGGTTTGCGCCACGGGGGTTGGACACGGAGGGCCCAGCACCCTCTTCAGGGGGAGACGGGAGGAGGGCTGTGTGGTGGGATGACGGGACTGGCTGGGCCGGGTGTCAGGGTCAGGAGCCGGCTTTACTCCCGGGGCCTGGCTCCAGCTCAGAGACCAGAGGCGGGAACTCCCCTCCCAGACGGAGGCAAGGGCAGAGCGCCTCTGGGCAGTGTGTCACGGAGAGAGGCTCAGGACCCTGATCAAAAAGCGTCTGTGAGGCCTTATGAATTCATTACGTTTATGTGTTGCCTCTCGCCACCAGGTGGTCACGAGGCAGCGAACAACAGTTAGAACACTAAGACATCTTAAGAAATAGGCCTGGCTTCCTCTTTGTAGAAGAGCTACAGTCTTACAAGGGGCTCCATTCTAACTCAGCAGAGAGGCCGAGGTCTTCCCCTGAGAAGGACACCAGAAGAGCCCTGCTGGGTCAGACCAGGGAGGGTCCATCCAGTCCAGCCTCCTGTCCCACATAGTGACCAACCAGTCCCCCTGGAGGGCCAGCAGCAGGGCAGGGAGGCCGAGGCCTTCCCCTGATAAGGACACCAGAAAAGCCCTGCTGGGTCAGACCAGGGAGGGTCCATCTAGTCCAGCATCCCATCTCACACAGTGGCCAACCAGTTCCTCTGGAGGGCCAGCAGCAGGGCAGAGAGGCCGAGGCCTTCCCCTGAGAAGAACCTCAGAAGAGCCCTGCTCGGTCAGACCAGTGAGGGTCCATCCAGTCCAGCCTCCTGTCTCACACAGTGGCCAACCAGTTCCTCTGGAGGGCCAGCAGCAGGGCAGAGAGGCCGAGGCCTTCCCCTGAGAAGGACACCAGAAGAGCCCTGCTGGGTCAGACCAGGGAGGGTCCATCCAGTCCAGCCTCCTGTCTCCTCTGGAGGGCCAGCAGCAGGGCAGAGAGGCCGAGGCCTTCCCCTGAGAAGAACCTCAGAAGAGCCCTGCTGGATCAGACCAGTGAGGGTCCCTCCAGTCCAGCCTCCTGTCTCACACAGTGGCCAGCCAGTTCCTCTGGAGGGCCAGCAGCAGGGCAGAGAGGCCGAGGCCTTCCCCTGAGAAGAACCTCAGAAGAGCCCTGCTGGATCAGACCAGTGAGGGTCCCTCCAGTCCAGCCTCCTGTCTCACACAGTGGCCAGCCAGTTCCTCTGGAGGGCCAGCAGCAGGGCAGAGAGGCCGAGGCCTTCCCCTGAGAAGAACCTCAGAAGAGCCCTGCTGGATCAGACCAGTGAGGGTCCCTCCAGTCCAGCCTCCTGTCTCACACAGTGGCCAGCCAGTTCCTCTGGAGGGCCAGCAGCAGGGCAGAGAGGCCGAGGCCTTCCCCTGAGAAGAACCTCAGAAGAGCCCTGCTGGATCAGACCAGTGAGGGTCCCTCCAGTCCAGCCTCCTGTCTCACACAGTGGCCAGCCAGTTCCTCTGGAGGGCCAGCAGCAGGGCAGAGAGGCCGAGGCCTTCCCCTGAGAAGAACCTCAGAAGAGCCCTGCTGGATCAGACCAGTGAGGGTCCCTCCAGTCCAGCCTCCTGTCTCACACAGTGGCCAGCCAGTTCCTCTGGAGGGCCAGCAGCAGGGCAGAGAGGCCGAGGCCTTCCCCTGAGAAGAACCTCAGAAGAGCCCTGCTGGATCAGACCAGTGAGGGTCCCTCCAGTCCAGCCTCCTGTCTCACACAGTGGCCAGCCAGTTCCTCTGGAGGGCCAGCAGCAGGGCAGAGAGGCCGAGGCCTTCCCCTGAGAAGAACCTCAGAAGAGCCCTGCTGGATCAGACCAGTGAGGGTCCCTCCAGTCCAGCCTCCTGTCTCACACAGTGGCCAGCCAGTTCCTCTGGAGGGCCAGCAGCAGGGCAGAGAGGCCGAGGCCTTCCCCTGAGAAGAACCTCAGAAGAGCCCTGCTGGATCAGACCAGTGAGGGTCCCTCCAGTCCAGCCTCCTGTCTCACACAGTGGCCAGCCAGTTCCTCTGGAGGGC
Source organism: Gekko japonicus (assembly GCF_001447785.1). Classification (NCBI taxonomy): domain Eukaryota; kingdom Metazoa; phylum Chordata; class Lepidosauria; order Squamata; family Gekkonidae; genus Gekko; species Gekko japonicus. Next base: position 918,852 of record NW_015161962.1, read on the forward strand.
CAGCAGCAGGGCAGAGAGGCCGAGGCCTTCCCCTGAGAAGAACCTCAGAAGAGCCCTGCTGGATCAGACCAGTGAGGGTCCCTCCAGTCCAGCCTCCTGTCTCACACAGTGGCCAGCCAGTTCCTCTGGAGGGCCAGCAGCAGGGCAGAGAGGCCGAGGCCTTCCCCTGAGAAGAACCTCAGAAGAGCCCTGCTGGATCAGACCAGTGAGGGTCCCTCCAGTCCAGCCTCCTGTCTCACACAGTGGCCAGCCAGTTCCTCTGGAGGGCCAGCAGCAGGGCAGAGAGGCCGAGGCCTTCCCCTGAGAAGAACCTCAGAAGAGCCCTGCTGGATCAGACCAGTGAGGGTCCCTCCAGTCCAGCCTCCTGTCTCACACAGTGGCCAGCCAGTTCCTCTGGAGGGCCAGCAGCAGGGCAGAGAGGCCGAGGCCTTCCCCTGAGAAGAACCTCAGAAGAGCCCTGCTGGATCAGACCAGTGAGGGTCCCTCCAGTCCAGCCTCCTGTCTCACACAGTGGCCAGCCAGTTCCTCTGGAGGGCCAGCAGCAGGGCAGAGAGGCCGAGGCCTTCCCCTGAGAAGAACCTCAGAAGAGCCCTGCTGGATCAGACCAGTGAGGGTCCCTCCAGTCCAGCCTCCTGTCTCACACAGTGGCCAGCCAGTTCCTCTGGAGGGCCAGCAGCAGGGCAGAGAGGCCGAGGCCTTCCCCTGAGAAGAACCTCAGAAGAGCCCTGCTGGATCAGACCAGTGAGGGTCCCTCCAGTCCAGCCTCCTGTCTCACACAGTGGCCAGCCAGTTCCTCTGGAGGGCCAGCAGCAGGGCAGAGAGGCCGAGGCCTTCCCCTGAGAAGAACCTCAGAAGAGCCCTGCTGGATCAGACCAGTGAGGGTCCCTCCAGTCCAGCCTCCTGTCTCACACAGTGGCCAGCCAGTTCCTCTGGAGGGCCAGCAGCAGGGCAGAGAGGCCGAGGCCTTCCCCTGAGAAGAACCTCAGAAGAGCCCTGCTGGATCAGACCAGTGAGGGTCCCTCCAGTCCAGCCTCCTGTCTCACACAGTGGCCAGCCAGTTCCTCTGGAGGGCCAGCAGCAGGGCAGAGAGGCCGAGGCCTTCCCCTGAGAAGAACCTCAGAAGAGCCCTGCTGGATCAGACCAGTGAGGGTCCCTCCAGTCCAGCCTCCTGTCTCACACAGTGGCCAGCCAGTTCCTCTGGAGGGCCAGCAGCAGGGCAGAGAGGCCGAGGCCTTCCCCTGAGAAGAACCTCAGAAGAGCCCTGCTGGATCAGACCAGTGAGGGTCCCTCCAGTCCAGCCTCCTGTCTCACACAGTGGCCAGCCAGTTCCTCTGGAGGGCCAGCAGCAGGGCAGAGAGGCCGAGGCCTTCCCCTGAGAAGAACCTCAGAAGAGCCCTGCTGGATCAGACCAGTGAGGGTCCCTCCAGTCCAGCCTCCTGTCTCACACAGTGGCCAGCCAGTTCCTCTGGAGGGCCAGCAGCAGGGCAGAGAGGCCGAGGCCTTCCCCTGAGAAGAACCTCAGAAGAGCCCTGCTGGATCAGACCAGTGAGGGTCCCTCCAGTCCAGCCTCCTGTCTCACACAGGGGCCAGCCAGCTCCTCTGGAGGGCCAGCAACAGGGCAGAGAGGCCGAGGCCTTCCCCTGATGAGAACCTCAGAAGAGCCCTGCTGGGTCAGACCAGGGAGGGTCCATCCAGTCTAGCCTCCTGCCTCACACAGTGGCCAACAACAGGGGAGAGAGGCCGAGGCCTTCCCCTGATAAGAACATCAGTAGAGCCCTGCTGGGTCAGACCAGTGAGGGTCCCTCCAGTCCAGCCTCCTGTCTCACACAGTGGCCAGCCAGTTCCTCTGGAGGGCCAGCAGCAGGGCAGAGAGGCCGAGGCCTTCCCCTGATGTTGCCACCGGGCTCTGGGATTCAGAGGATTAGTGCCTCTGAATGTGGAGATTCCCCTCAGCCACCATGGCTAGTAGCCTCTGATAGACTTCTCCTCCTTGAATCTGCCTAGTCCCTTTTTAAGGCTGTTGATTCCTGTGGCCATCACTCCATCCTCTAATGGAATCTGCCCAGGAATCCGTCTGTTTCGGTCCAGAGAGATCTGGTGGAGAATTGGGGAGGGTGCCCGGGAACCTTCTAGAGCACCCGCTAAGGGCCCATCCCGCTCGACTCCGTGCCACCCAGGCCCCAGTGCCCGCCCTGCCCCCTGCTCCGGCCAGCTCTTCCACTCGCCGGCCCCTGCCCGGCTTTGCAGTCCAGAGACGGACGGCCCAGTTCTGCTCCCGCCATCCTCTGGCAGCCCCCCAGGGAAGGTGCTTTTGGGGTTTCTGGCCCCCTCCTCTTCCCAAATAGGACAACAATGCAGGACGAGCAACATATATTATTTATTCATTATTATTTATTTAACAACATAAACGTCGTGAGCCTTGTAGGCGCCGCTGGGTTTTTGTTGCATTTTGCAAGGAGACACACCCCATAAGTCTCCCTCATCTTTCACCTGCAAATGGGGGGGGAGCAGGCCTCCAACAGGCGTCTCTTTGGCCTGGTTGATGTCCAGCAGTCCACCTACAGCTCCCAAGCAGAGGCCTCTCTGGGCCCCCCCTCCTTTTTCACTGGGGATGCCCCACCCGGGGAAGAAAGGGTGCAGCGGGCATCTGCCAGCTACAAGCCTGGGAGAGAGGGCGGTGGCCATATCAAAGCCCTCTGGGTCTAGCACGGCCAGCAGGCGGCCTCTAGAACGACCACAAGCAGCGCGGAAGGAAGGTCTGAGGCCAGCTGGGTGTCGTGGTGAAGTGCAGGCAGACTCTAATCTGGGAGAACCGGGTTTGATTCCCCACTCCTCCATTTGCACCTGCTGGATGACCTTGGGCAAGCCCTAGTTCTGATAAGAGCTGTCCTTGAAAAAGAGCCGTTTCTGTCAGAGCTCTCTCAACCCCACCCGCCTCACAGGGTGTCTGTTGTGGGGAGGGGAAGGGAAAGGAGTCTGTAAGCCGCTCTGAGACTCCTCTGGGTAGTGAAGGGCGGGGTGTAAATCCAATCTCTTCTTCTTCTTCCTGTGCTTCTTCTTTGTGTGTGTGTGTGTGTGTGTGTGTTAGCCCTGGCAGCCAGTGTATACAAGTACACTGCTCTTGATCATGGAGGTTCCATGAAGCACCCCTTCCCTTTAGGCCCAGAGGGTCGCAGTGTTGGTGGGGCTGCTGTGGAGCAGCGAGACTGATTCCAGGAGCCCCTTAGAAGCCAAGAAGCATCTAGGGAAGGTGCGGCCTTGACTCTCGGAGCCTCCGCCCTGGAAATCTTGTGGGTCTCAAAGGTGCGGCCAGACCTGACTCCAGCTCTCTCCCTTCAGGGCTGCCAACTGCAGGGAGGGGGGGAAATGTCCTGTCCCTTTAACGGAGGCCGGCCAGGATGCGATTTAGCAGCTGGTGGGGCCACCCTCCCCGCCAGGAGAAGCCCCCGTGGCCCCTCCCATGCCTCAGGCCTCTGCGAAAGGGACAGGGCGTCTTCCTCCGGGCCAGGTGGCAACCCTGCTTCTCCTTGAGTTTGCCTAGGCCCTGGGGCCCCTGAAGACAACAGCCATCGCTATCTGTTGTGGTAGTGAGTTCTCCAGGTTAACAGTGCCGTAGGTACAGTTTTGTCAAGCCCGGGTGGCCTGCCCCCAATTCCCATGTGGGAGAGGGGTGAAGAAGCCCCCCCCCCCCGCACCAGGCCTGATCGGCCAAACCTCTCTCAAAAAGCACTGCGCCCCCCCACCCCCCGGCTAAAACCCTTCAGCTCTTCCTAGGTTGCCAGTTCTTCAGGGTTGCCAACCTCCAGGTGGGAGAAGCCAAAAATGAAAGATCACAGGATTCCAAAAACAACCTCCGTGACAAAAACAACGAAGAGCCAATAATTTGCAAAAACGTTCACTGTAGTAATTTCTGTAGAAAATTCTCTTCTATCATCGCTCCCACACTAATGAATGCTGCGCACTGAAAACAATTTGTTTCAGGATATTTGCTTTACCTGAGTGTGTTGCGATCCCAGTTCTTATCAATGACTACTTACCAACCCTTGAAGGAAACATTCCAGGTTGACTCTCTAATCACAGAAGTCGAGGTCTTCACAGTTGTTTTCAGTGCGCAGTATTCGTTGCGTGGGAGCAATTATAGAAGAGAATTTTCTACAGAAATTACTACAGTAAACATTTTTGCAACTTTTGCAACTTTTCTCTATCGAGCCCCTCACTCCTTTCAGCTGCCTTGTCCCCCCCCCCATCGTGACGCTGCCCTCCTGGCCAGTTTGGTGTTGTGGTTAGGAGCGCGGACGCTAATCTGGGAGAACCGGGTTTGATTCCCCTCTCCTCCTCCACGTGTGCAGCCAGCTGGGTGACCTTGGGTCAGTTACAGTTCTCTCAGAGCTGTCGTCTCAGGAGCAGTCCTGGAAAGAGCTCTCTCAGCCTCACCGGGTGTCTGTGGTGGGGAGGGGAAGGGAAAGGAGTTTGTCAGCCGCTCTGAGACTCCCTTGGGTCGTGAAGGGCCGCGGGGGATAAATCCAATACCTTCCACCTTCCTTCCCTCCCGCAGGACTCCTCGCGCCTGCCCTCCTCCTCGCCCTCCTGCTCCTGCTGCAGTGACCGAGCCGGGCTGGCCTCCCCTCCTCGCCGCGGCCGGCTGAACTCCGGACCAGGTGCCGTCGGAAGGAAGGAAGGGAAGGCGGCCCGCCGCAAAGTGAGACGACCTCCC
>NW_015161962.1:923634-926397 GCF_001447785.1 Gekko japonicus
CCCCCCCCCATTTGATGGCAGTCCGGCCTTGCATTGGAATCCACGCGGTCCCTGACGCCCAGAGCGCCGTTGCTGCAGGGGCTCCAGATTCGGGGGGGGGAGGCTCTCGCACAAAGCGAGAAGAAAGTGATCCGCGGGTCAGAATGTCACCCGACCCTCGGTGCGTTTTGCAGCCGTCCCAAAGGATGCAGCGAGCGACACTCTCCTGCAGTGCTAAAGAAGAGTAACCCTTCCCTTCCTAACCCCTTTTTCCATGAATGCAACTGGCGGATCTTCTGTGAAGAAAAGTTTCCGACCTGTCCAGCAGATGGCGCTAAGAGGCTGTGCGGAGGCTGACCGGGTTTCTGGGCCGCCCTTCACCGTCGAGTCTCGGCATCGGATTGTGGCGCAGCCCAGACCTGTCCATTATTATTTTTTTGCACCTCATTCCCAGCGGCGTGTTTGTTGTATGCGCCACGAGGGAACAGTCTGTCCCCCCCACCCCGAATATTTGCCCGTGTTGCTTTTGACTTGTGGAGGGGAGTCCTTGCCCCCTAGTCCTGTTTGTTCGTTAGGATGGTAGACGGTCGCTGTATCCTCTTGCTAATAAACTGGTGTTGTTTTGAACACAAGACACCCGCCTCTGCTATGTGAGCCTCAGAGCAGGAACCGGCCTGAGAATCCTGTGCCTGATTTGCGAGCAAAAGGGAACATCACACTTCCAAATAAGTCCGGTGGCCCCGGTGTCAGTTACTTCCAGATATAACTATGCCTCAGTGCCGTCCTGTCTACTAGCCAATGGTGCCCAGAGCCTCCATGTGCCCCCCCCCCCCAAAGCAGTTGGCCCCAGCAGGTCTGTTACACTAACAGAAATGCTTGATAAGCCCTAAAACTCTCCAAGATATGCGGACTCTAATCTGGCAGAACCGAGTTTGATTCCCCACTCCTCCACTTGCACCTGCTGATGTGACCTTGGGTCAGTCACAAGCTCTGGCACAGCTGTCCTTGAAAGAGAGCAGTTTGTGTCAGAGCTCTCTCAGCCCCACCCACCTCACCGGGTGTCTGTTGTGGGGAGGGGAAGGGAAAGGAGTTTGTAAGCCGCTCTGAGACTCCAAGTGAAGGGTGGGGTATAAATCCAATCTCTTCTTCTTCTTCTTCAAGATATAGGGACAGGTGGACTCATAGTCTAGCTTTATCTGAAGAAGTGAGCCTTGACCATGGGTCATTTTGTAGATAAAGAGGCTCAGGAGCTCATTAGCATAACTCATCAGCATAATTTATTTGCATACGCCACACCCCCTGACATCACCGGAAGTGGGTCAGAAGGCAACTCCCTCCGCTCAGGCTCCACTGGACTGTTTTTGGATTGCCAGCTATTGGGGGGGGGGGGAACGTGCAGATCTGCCCTTGCAGAGGAGGGAGAGCTTGTGCCTGAATAGAACTTGGTCTTAAAGGTGCCACTGGACTCTTTTGGACCAGGGGGGCCAGGGGAGGGGCTCTGCAACTTACCTGGCTGCTTCTTGCTCTGACTGAGGGCTGCTGGGAGCAGGGGGTGGGGCTTGTTGCATGTGCCCGCCCCCTGGGCTCTTTACTGCCAGAGCTCCGCTCCTGTGGGCTCCTGCAGGAAATGACCCCTGGCTGTGACTCACCTCCCCTGCCACAAATGTTGTTCGTCCTTAAGGTGCTCCTGGACTCTGGCTGCTACAGAGAGACTGACACGGCCACCCATCTGGATCTATCTGAAGAAGTAACTGCAGTGACTCACGAAAGCTGCTCCCCTGCCACAGATTTCTGTTGGTCATTAAGGTGCTCCTGGACACGTGCTTTTCCCTCCCGCTGTAGACAGACAGACACAGCCACCCGTCTTGATCTGTCTTCATGGGCCCAACAGCTGGATCCGAGTCCCGGAGCCACTTAGAGGCCGGCAAGATCCTCAGGGTTTAAGTTTTCAAGAGTCAAAGCTCTCTTCGTCAGAGACTTCATCATCGGCCCAAGGATTTCTCTCTGGACCACCTCCCCTGGAGCTGAGGGAGTGAGAGAGAAGGCGGGCCAGATCCAGCCCAAACAGAACCTCTGCCCCCTCCCCCGTATGCTGCGGACCCCACCCAAGAATCACACGCAAACACATTATATGAACTGTTCCCCCCCCCCCCAAGCAGGGCTCCCGGAAGAAGAAGAGAAAGGGATTGGATTTATACCCCATGGCCCTTCACTAACCGAAGGAGTCTCAGAGCGGCTCACAAACTCCTTTCCCTTCCCCTCCCCACAACAGACACCCTGGGAGCAACGCTCCCTCTAAGCTGTGAAGTCTTGTGAGCAACAATTATGCTTGGTGAGCTACTGGTATTAAAGTTCTGAGTGAGCGATTTGGCTGCTGCATCAATTAGTTTGCTCTGGAGCCACATCCTCCCTGAGCTAAGATGAAAATGTGTGAGCTGGAGGCTAAAAAACTGTGAGCTAGCTCACACTAACTCAGCTTAGAGGGAACACTGCCTGTGAGGTCGGTGGGGCTGGGAGAGCCCTTTCGAGAACTGCCCTTGAGAGAACAGCTCTGAGAGAACTTGTGACTGACCCAAGGTCACACCAGCAGCTGCATGTAGAGGAGTGGGGAATCAAACCCGGTTCTCCAGATTACAATAAAAGAAGAGATTGGATTTAGACCCCACCCTTCACTACCCGAAGGAGTCTCAGAGCAGTTTACAATCTCCTTTCCTTTCCTTTCCTTTCCCTTCTCCTCAACTACAACAGACACCCGATGAGGTAGGGGGGGCTGAGAGAGCTCTT